>NW_007729228.1:108930-140032 GCF_000696425.1 Galeopterus variegatus | reverse complement strand
AAGGGTTGCGATCCCCTTACCAGTCACGAAACAGACAAAAAAAAAAAAAAAAAAAAAAAGAACAGTTCTCCAAATATTAAAAGTATGATATTGCAGAAGGCTGAATTGCCATGAAGCAGGTCTCATTTTCAGTGAATGATTTTAACAGTTACAAAATTGGAAAATGAAAGACCAAGACGGGACCAAAGGGGAAGATGGCAGAAGGACACACTAAGTCCTAGGAGTCAGGCCCTAGGGGAAGGCAGGGTATGTTTATGTTGGGGGAAGGAAGGGAAGAGGAGTCTCAGAGGTGTGGCTATGTATGGGAAGGAGGCTGAGGGACCCAAGAGAGGGCAGAGCATAGGGGAGGAAGGAACAGAAGTGTTGGGGGAGAGAAGAAAAAGAGAAGAGAGTAAAACACTTGAAAGAACTAGTCAAAGGAAACAAATGGGATTCAAATGCAAAAGACAGCCTCAAAGGAATACCCACATTTAGAAGAATCTTCACCAAAACTTTGGAGAAGTAGGAAAAAAAAAAAAAAAAGAAACTGGAGAATTCTGATGCATGGTATTCATAAATTTTTTTTTTACAAGAACGCAAGTAATAAAGGTTGTCGTTTAAAGATCTCAAAAAACATCATTTTTTTTAAATTTTTTTTTTTTCATTAAATTTTTGTCAATATACAATGTATATGATTATTATGGCCCATCTCCCTCCCTCCTCCCTCTCTCCCCTCCCCCCAAGAATGTCCTTTCCGTTTGCTTGTTGTAACAACTTCAAAAAGGTATAGTTGTTGTATCTTCACCCCCCCCCCCGGTTCCTCCTCCCTCTATCCCCTCCCCCCCAAGAATGTCCTTTCCGTTTGCTTGTTGTAACAACTTCAAAAAGGTATAGTTGTTGTATCTTCTTCCCCTCCCACCCCGGTTTTTTTTTTGTGTGTGTATGTGGGTGAATTAATTTGTTTATTTTTTAGCTCCCACCAATGAGTGAGATCATGTGGTATTTCTTTTTCTCTGCCTGACTCGAAAAAACATCATTTTACAAAATAAGAGGTCTTGGCTAGTATAATGTAAATTTATTTTTTAAAATAAATTTTCACTTTTTTCAGGGCCTCATACTTTCCACAAACTTTCTGAAGTACCCCTTATTTACAAAACTCTTCCCATTCCACTCTCCCCCTGCCCCTGATAACCTCTATTTCACTTTCTGTCCCTGAATTTCCTTATTCTAGATACCTCATTTAAGTAGAATCATATGATATCTGGAAGATTTACATGAATATCTGCATACCTGAAACAACCTAAGTGTCCTCCAATAGGGGAATGAAGATTTTTAAAAGTGGTACAGTCACGAAATACCATACAGCAATAATAAATAAATAAATAACTGTCTAACATTTAGAAATCTCAAAAACAATTTCGACAAAAAAAGTTGCAGAAGAGTAAGTATGGTTATGTAAATGTTAAAGACACACAAAACAATATATTACAAATCATTTATGGCCACATTTCAGTGCACTTATAAACACAGATTGAAAAAATATATACCAACTTCGGAAAAGCCATTATCTCTGGAATGGGAAGGAAATGAGACTGAAAAAGGGTACAAAGATGTAGCTGTAATGTTTTCCTTCTTAGGAAAAATCAATATCTAAAGAAATGTTTTCCTTCTTAAGAAAAACCAATATCTAAAGAAAATGTGGCAAAATTTTAACAATTATTAAATCTTTGGTGGGTGCATTGATTATGGTTACAACAGCTTCTGTATTTTTTATTGACATCTTCATAATTTTTAACATACTTCATAATTTTATAATTATATTCAAATATAAATATAATTATATAACTTTATATATTATATTATAATTTTATAATAAGTTTGACATACTCCATAATTTTTAAAAGAGGGAATACTTAATATTTTAGAATGACAGAAAAGACAATACATGTGCTTTGAAAAGGGAGATGTGCTAATATAGACCAATTACAGCTTTTATTCTTCCAGTGAACTTAATTGGCTCCTTTGTAAAAATGTTTTTAATTACAAATTAATACACACTCATAATCTTTGAAAAAAACATTCACAAAAAAACTCATCAGTGTGAATGTTATTATGGCTCTTGAATCTGCTTGGACCTGCCATGATTCATATATTTTTAAGTAATTCATTTTGAAAATGTCTATACTTATTAGTAAAAAAAAAAATTCATTTAACCTAACATATGTATAAAATGTATTACCACGATTGGTCACTGCTGCTCTAGAACATAGAAACCTAGATGGTCAAACCATACACCCAAGTGGGGCAGGTGAAAACTCCCAGCTCAGGTCCCTGGCCTTCCTGTTAGGCTTCCTCTTGACCCCAGTGTCATGAAAAACAAAAGTTATATAAACGATTTTAAATAACCAAGACTTTACAATACTATTTTTATAACATGGAACAACTGGAAATAAGTCTTCTGTTGTTGGTTTAGTTAAGCTAAGTAAATTATAGCCAACTCATTCTATGGAATATTAGGCTGTTATTAATAATAGAAAATATAAAGACTATCACGACATAGAAAAAAATTCCCAGAACAGTATAAAATAAAAAGAATAAAAAAACTATTCATAAGGATCACAATCATGCATAAATATGGGAACATATGGATAAAGATAGGAGGGGAACAGAACTATTAGATATATTATATTATGGCAGTCGAATTGAGTGAAATTTTTCATCCTTAATTTCTTTCAATGCTCATTTAATAAACTATTTAACCAGGGTTTTAAAATAATTACTCTATATATCATAGAAAAATTAGTTAAACTATATCCCTTTTTCATAGCTATAAACCCACAGAAACTTTGGGCATATTTGCTAATCTTTTGGATCTTTCTAGTTTCATTACTTTAAAACCAAGCTAGCAGTCAAATTTAGTTGCCTCAGCTCTGGGATAGACAAGTCAGGGAAGCTCTCTTGCTGTTTGAACTCACACCTCCGGATACGATGGGCTATCAAGGCAGAATGGACAAGAATACTAGACTTGATCAAATGAGTTCTACTCTCTGAGATACACGCACTGACAGCATGACCCTGGGCAAGTCATTGAACCTTTCTAATACCTATGTTCCTCAACCTCTAAGTTTCTGTATTTACGACATTCTGCATAGAAGCCAAGTGCTTGAAGATTCATCTCAGATCCTGGACCCATCCCCTATCCCCTACCTCCTCAACCTGGGGGAAAATAGTGCTTAGCATTGGACTCCACCTTGTAATTATATCCGAAAGATAAATAACATTTGTTCCTCAAGAAGAAATCTAGTATTTATTGAAAACCTGTGCATCTGGCACTGTACCAAGCACTTCTTATACTCTATATCACACACCTTCCTAGGTCCCACCACAGACCCATGAAACCAATTTCTGGAATGAGCCAGGGCAATCTGCATTTCTAATAAATTCCCTAAGTGTACACACAAGTTTGAAAACCAAAGGTCTAAGGCCAGTGTCTTTCAAACTGCGAATGACAATGTAAAATGTGGTCTACATTTTTAAAAATATAATGGGAATATCAGAGTACATTGCATGAGTAAGTACTGTTTCTGCAAAACGGTTGTCAATTGTATATTGTGTATGTGTATACGAGGTCACAATATAAAATTTATTTCTTACTGTGAGTCACAGTCAAAAGTTCTGAAAAACACTAGCCGGGCATCACAGACTTAGAATAATACACAATGAGGCAGAATAAAAACAAAAAAGCAAGCAAGGAAAAAGAGATGACATAACATATATAACTTAAGCTCCACTAGTATCTAGAGAATTAACAAAATGCAAGACACTTAAACTCTGATCCTGCACAATAATAAGGAAAATTGTGGTGCAGGTAATTTGGCCAGAAAGCCAATTACTTTAGCCAATAACTTAAATAATCTACCTCCATTTTTTGTTTACCGTGGATAATAACGAGTAGAATGAACAAGTCACTGAAACTTCACTATCCCCTTTGCCACATGGGGTGGAAGTTAAAAAAAAAAAAAAAGCATGGTAGCAGAAAGAAGGAAAGCAGTTTAGTTCATTCATAATCGAATTTAAAACCATCCTCTAATCAGTCCCGAATACTCCAAATATTTATTACGTCATTCCTCCCCCCTCCCTTTGGTTTAAAACCAGAACTACTGAATTCATGGGACACCCAGATTCCCAAGCAGTGGCTAGCGGGCGGCGCGCAGAGCTTTTCCGCTTCAAGGCGGGAAAAGCAGGGCACCCGATCCCGCAATTTTCCCGAGAATGGAAGAGACTGGTAGCTCCAGCCACAGCGGCCGACCGGGTGCTCTCCCTGGGGCTTCGGGCCCGGAAAGCTTGCCCACGGCGGAGAATAAAAAGCGCGATCCCACACTAGACACACACACGCGCACAGCCTCCTGGATGGAAGCACAAAGTGTGTGTCTGTCGCGGGGGGTGGGGAAGGGGCGGGGAGCTGGGGAGTGCGCGCGGAGCGGTAGCAAAACATTCACAACACCCGGCCCAGCCGACACTACCCTTCCACCCGCGCCGCCCCGGATCGGCGGGAGATAGAAATCTCAGGTCTGGGATTCACGTTCACGTAAAGAGTAATAGACAGCAACGGCCACAAACAACCAGGACAAACGAAAACCCTACAAAGTTACCTTCGTGGTAACCGCCGCTCCCTCTCTCAGCCCCAAAGTAAATGGGCAGGGACTGCGAAGCAGCCATAGGGGCGGCCCGGACCTGCTAGATTCGCAACGCCCAGGCCTTCTGGTGGGCAGGTTCTCTCCGGATCGACGCTAACCGAGACCGAGACTTACTAGGGGTCGACCTATTTAACTAGAAAGGGCGGTCAGTGAACCAGATCGGGACGCGCTCGGATTGGCTGAATCTGGTGTTATTTTTAAGGGAGACTCTTCTGTGATTGGCCAGGAAAGTCAAGCGGGAACCCAGAGGTCGGAGGGGGCGGGGAGAGTGAGGCGGGTGTTACCCTGGCGACAAAGAGACGCAGATCTCTCCGCAGTCTATTTTCGGAGCCTAGTCCGCGACCCGAAAACTGACCAAGGTGAGGAGGAAACCCGAACCTCAGGAGGGGGAAAGGCGGGGTTCTCGGATGCTGTGGCTATTTGAGAAACTAGGAAGACCTCTACTTAGAACTCTGAGAGATACCCAATATAGCCACAAGTTGCCTAAAGTAGAGGAGATCCGTTCCCTAAATTCCGCTGTCCTAACAAAACTCGGTCTCCGAAGATGTGAGAGATGGACCACTGGTAGCATACAAAAAATGGATGCCGGTCAACTGTTGCGGGAACCGGTCTGTATGTGGGATCCGAACCCTCGGGCGGGAACGCCGCCGCGCCTCCCAAGCGGCGCACTATCCAGTGCGCCACGGGCCGCCCCGGAAGAGTTTCTAACTGGCCTCTCAACTCTCACACACGCACTTATTGGTTCTCCCTTCCCGCTAAAAATGACTAATTTGAGAGGGTAAACCGTGTTTCCTCATAAATACATCCGGGTGCTCCAAACTGAAACAGCCACTGTACCTTCCGTTTTACATAAACAGGCACGATTTATTCTGGACCATCATGCCTTAGTTAGGATATACGGGGGACGGGGCGGGGGCGGGTGGTTGTGTAACCGTTCAGTCAGAAAAAGTCGGCCATTGCCATCCCCTACGTGAACAGCGCGCTGTGTGCGAGAACTTGAGCGTTGCGGCCTGAACGTTCTAGTGGATTTTGGTCAGCTCCACTGAGTAGTGGGCCGCAGTGCAGTGTGCAGAGACTACTCGTACCTAGAAAACCTGCTACCCACCAAGGGCTGATTGGGAGTATGTCGTTTGACTGTATCTGTCAAAAGGTGAGGAACTCTGTTAAAAAAAAATTAAATCTGGGGCCGGCCTGGTGGCTCAGGGAGAGTGCGCCGCTTGGGAGCATGGCGGCACTCCCGCTGAGGGTTAGGATCCCATGTGGAGACCGGTTCCCGCTCACTGGCTGAGCGCGGTCTGGGCGCAGCACCGAGGGTTGCGATCCCGTTGCCGGTCAGTAAAAAAGGAAAAAAAAAAAGAAAAAAACATTAAATCTGAGGGCCGAGCCCGTGGCGAACTCCGGAGAGTGTGGCGCTGGGAGCGCGGCGGCGCGGGGGTTGGGATCCTATATGGGGATGGCGGGGGCGCTCACTGGCTGAGCGCAGCGGCCATTCTCAAAAAAGGACAAAAAAAAAAAAAAAAAAAATTAAATCTGAGCGAGGGGAGAGAACAGAGTTTGACCAGAGAGGTAGAGGTCATTTCTCCTAAGAACTTCTTGTTGTGATAAGGATTCAGAACAGAGACTATTTCCTGAAGGAATGAAAAAAACAGGGCAGTTGAGGAGAAAATTTCAAAGTACCGAAAGAAAATGTGCCACCCCAACTCCTTTTTAGATATGAGACCGAGACAGAGCAACAAAGAGAAAATTTGACAAGTGTATTCAGTTTGTCTGAAATGTACTATTCAGCTTTTGGTAACTCGGGATGAATTCTATAGAAACTAAAGATCTGCCTCTCCATATAAAAACCCACTTTTCAAAAAGGATTGGGGGCTGGCCAAATTAGCTCAGTTGATTAGAGCATGGTGCTGAAAACACCAAGGTCAAGGGTTCAGATCTCCATACCAGCCAGCAACCAAAAAAAGGTCATTTCTTGATTTTTAGGTTTAAGAAAGATTCCAGGTACTTTCGAAAAGCATCTTCCGTTAAATATATTTTTGATTTGTAACAAAAACTTTGTAAGTTCCCATACTTACTTACGGGTTGGTACATTTAATGGCAGTGAAAGTTGAATTCTTTTTAATAGGCAGGGAATCACTGATTAGTATAATTGTCAAAAATTAAAAAAAAAATAGCCAGTATATTATAATTGAATTCAGACATAGGCAGAGGTGATGTTTACTTTTGTGTTCTCAGAAGAATTTTAATGGAAGAGTGCTAAATAAAGCACTATATAAATAAAGTTACATAAGAAATGCCAAATTTATTTAGAGAATAAATGAATTTGGGATGCTTTGAAATCATTCAGCTATAAACAGTCAATATTTTACATAGGTATATATTTTTACCTATTAAGTTCCAAAAGGATACTATTTGGTGATTATTTATAATCCTGATTTTATTTACCATATATACTTGAACTAATAAAATATTTATTTTTCAATAGTCTATAATTAAGAATTTTCACTAATTTAACCTAGACTTTCCATCAATTAAAGTCAAAGAGCCATCCTTATTGACACTGTGAATGGAGGCAAATAAAATGGAAAGCATGATCCCAGCCTCTCAACCAGTCTGACTTGATCCCATGGTTACTGATATTGCTTCAGTGCCATGGGTCTGGAGCCATCCTAGTTGAACATTTTTAGTCCCTAACTGGCTCCAAAGTTTTGGTAATGAGCTGGTTCTGGAGTGTCTGTCACTTTAGCTCATTGGGGCTAGTCCCAAGATGGATCCCCGAATCACACCTCTGTCCTTGAAGATCCTACAGCACAAGTTGATATGGGAAAATCAAAGGCTTTATCTAGAAAATGCCACCATTGGCAGTGACCTAGCAAAAGAGAGTGAGAGGAAGAAAAACAAAGGGCATAGTAAATTCATTTTCTTAATAACCAAATCTCAAATAAAAGATTTAGTAATATATATTGTTTTTACTAAACTGTTACTTAAATTTTCCTTAGTTTATATATATATTCTTGGCCTATTTAAGTGGTAGTGCCAGATTCAAACATAGGCAGTATGGCTCCAGAATCTTTTTTAAATCACTACACTATACTACCCAAGTAGTCTAGGCAAAAAGAAGAATACATTCCAAGGTACAAAGGCAGGAAATTTTAGGGTATGTTTAATAAGCAGTTCAGTTTTTAACAGAATGCAGAATGTAGGAGAATACTAGGAGGGGAGGGCAGATAATTAGGTTGGCCTATATCCTGAAGGCCCTTGATTGCCAAACTCTAGATGAACTTAAATGCATAACAAATTTACAAATAAAAGATAGCCCTACAAACTAAATAACTGCATAGTTATTTATGAAACTGCATAGTTTCATAAAAAGGCATCTTGCTTTCGTTTTTCAAATGTGATCTGTTTGTGTCAAATGAACTTTAATATTTTTAATAAATGATTTTAGGGGCCGGCCCGGTGGCGCACTGGATAGTGCACCGCTTGGGAAGCGCGGCGGCTCTCCCGTCCGAGGGTTCGGGTCCCACATACAGACCGGCTCCCGCTCACTGGCTGAGCGAGGCGCGGGGGCAACACCGAGGGTTGCGATCCCGTTGCCGGTCCCCGGTCCGGTACGGTGGCAACACTGAGGGTTGCGATCCGTTGCCGGACACGGAAAAAAGACAAAAGACAAAAAAAAATAATAATAAATAAATAAATAAATAAATGATTTTAATTTGTTAGACTTCTAAAAAAACTAGTAGAATCTTCATTTCCATTAAATTTAGAATCTTTTTCCAAAAATTCATGTAATTGTTTTTCTCTTTTGAGACTTTGAACTATTTAATTATTTATTCACAAAATATTTTGATTCTTTTGTTTTCAAAATACAATATCAACAAACTTGTCATGATTTATTATTTTGTGTTTACAGAAGATCATTATTACATATGATATGGTAAAAATTATTGTTGCTAAAGTGCTAATTTTATTATCATGTTTCTACTCCAATTTAGCTATAGTTCAAATCTGTGCCATTTTATGCCAGCATAATTTGGAAGTATAATTTGACCTTAAGTCCAATTTCTAATATGCTTCAGATATATAAAGTGTTAAGAATTATTGCAAATGATTCATTTAATAAACACAAACTTATACATGCCAAGGAGTGGCTTCCTCTTCAAAGTAGTCACTTTGAGAAATTAATCCACTTATTCTAATGATGTTGCTATTGCTCAAATAGTTATTTTTGAAACTACCTTTTTAGAATCACCTTGAGGTCTGTAGTACATTCCTTTGAATATCTTCAAAGAAGCAAATTTTCATGTTTTGAAAGTAGATATGATATCTAGATATATCTAGAAACCACTTGGAAATGAGTCTGATGTGTAATCAAACTAAATGATACCATAATGATACCTATTTTCTTGGTGATATATGAAGGCAATTTCAAATGAAAATAAAAATTCCAAAATATTTTGAGCATTGATAGCATGATTTACATCAGTGTATGGCCTTCCAAGGTGACTATTTTGGAATACAATATTCACATGAATTTAATCATGCTTTATTCAGCATTCACCAACTGCTTGAGTATGTGCTAGTTCCAGTTATTGAAGATATTCAGTCTACAGGTATAGCTTCCCACTGCCCACACTGCCCTGCCCCTCACCTAATGAGAATCAGGCCAGAGTGTTTTCCCACCTAACTGGTACGGATTTAGAATTAATCTGCTTTCCCTACATCTAGTATCCAGTGTACCTACTGAACCACAACCTTCCTTCAAAAACCTCCACTGTGGTGACCAGTGACAAAAGAAAGCCACTGATCCAGTGCCTGGCTGGTTGTCTCTTTTCCAGCTGGGACCTTGAGCCCTGCCCTATCTATTCTGAACCCTCATCTAGCTGCCAACTCCCCTACAATTCACAGGTACTGGACCCAACATCCTATACTTTCACCTATGGGCCAGGACCCTACCTCCCCCTAAATAGGCCTCCCTGTAACCACGACTATTCAACCTTCTGCCCTGAAGCACAGCTCATGTCCAGAAACTCCTGCTGCCATGTCCCTTCCAAGTAGATGAGACCACATGAGGAGCAATTCTGACTGCTACCTCAGACACTATATTTGGGACTTCTGAATACCATTCTTATGGGTTAGCTTTACGGGTCCCACTTTATTCTCTTCTCACCAGCCCACCTTTGAGCTCTCACCAAGCCTCATGATCATGTATCTGTGGGTACTGGCAACATGTGCCAGATAATAATGATATTTTTATGTAGATTTTCATATTTTAACAAACTCTTTCACCTACGTTACATAATTTGACCATCACAACAATTTTGTAAAGTACATAATGCTGGTGTAATAAACAATTTCTGCCATATTTGTTTTTTAAAGTCACATTGCTTGTACAATCTCCACTCAAAACATTAATGATATCACTGCATCTGATATCTGGATGTATTTTTTCCTTTCATTGTCAATGGCAGAAAATGTTTCAATAAACTTTTTGCTTTTAATGTTAGGTAAATATTTAATGAACATATAATCATCTAGGAATTTTA
This sequence comes from Galeopterus variegatus, assembly GCF_000696425.1. Lineage (NCBI taxonomy): Eukaryota > Metazoa > Chordata > Mammalia > Dermoptera > Cynocephalidae > Galeopterus > Galeopterus variegatus. Next base: position 129,813 of record NW_007729228.1, on the reverse strand, counting down.
AAATATAAACAGGAGCCTCTTTGTTTAATATAATGTGTGTCAATTATTCATTTCCATAGCAGACTACCAGACCATACTGTGAGAGAAGATTGTTTTACCACCTTTTATTTCACCTTTCCCAATTTAATGAGGTTCCAATGTAAAGAGTTTTATCATTAACTTATTGTGCATCATTATTAGAAGTGATATTCATGCCTACCAAAATTAAATGTTTAAAGAACTAATAATAGCTAACATATGTTGAGTAGTTACTATATGCCAGGCACTGTTCTAAGCTCCTTTACGAGTATTAAGCTACTTAATACTTGTAACAGCCCTAAGAGACAGACACTGTTATTATCCCCATTTTACAGATAAAGAAAGTTAGGTATAGAGAATTTAAATAATGTACCCTTACAGGGAAATTTAATATTTCTTTCATACCCTTGACATCTTCACTAGATATTAAGATTAGTTCTTTATTTTAAAAAGAAAGTCAAAATAATAGTAAAACAAGGGAAAGCCAAAAAGAAAAATACATAACTGAACCAAGTATATCTTAAATGTGCGAGTAAGTAAAGAAATTTGGGTGGGGGTAGGGGGAAGCTAGAATTCTACTAATTTGTGGGGATGTTCGTGGTATATTGTTAAGTGAAAAGGGCCAATTGCATAATAATGCATATGATTCTGTTTTTTTAAAAAATTAAAACCCCTATTGTGTACATATGCATGTGTGTGTTTACATGAACAAAGAGAAAAGTGTGTAAGGATGTCCACCATAGTGTTAATATTGGTTACTTTGGTGGATACGGACAATATAAGTAGTTGTTTAATTTATATATCTTTGCATTGTTTTACTTATTAACAACATATATTGATTTTGTAATTTGGCAAATATAAAATAAACAGGGAAAACATTTCAAAATGAAAAAAATGGTAAAACAATCATAAGACAGAAGATTTGTGAAACACCATCTGCATGCAGATTGATTTTGACAGGTAACTCTACCAGCATACATTTGAGAATCCCTTTGTATTATTGTTCTAGACACAAGGCAAAAAATTGTGTGGATCATTTAATAAAAGCACTAAAGAAATGTTTCCTGTGAGTTAATTTTATATAATAATGTTTAAAAAATATCAGCAGAAGTTTAGAAAAGATTCCTATTATATTTATGCCCAAATCACTAACAATAAGCCTAATTCTACAGTCTTTATTAAAGTTATTCATTAAAGTCTGATACCTCCAAGATTTTTAAAGATCCTGAACTTCCTACTCCGAATATATAATGGCAGAGATTATTTAAAAGACTGATGTCTGGATAGTAGATTATAGGTAGTTGTGATTTTCTTATTTAGACTTTTAATGTATTATTTCTTAAAATGTCCACAATAGACATATATAGTACCACTGTTATAATCAGAAAGACAATTATTTTACTGTGTGTAAACTTTCACTAAAGTCAATGGGCCAACCCATTAGAGTTCTCAAATGGCAATATAATTCTAGGCATTATCAAGGGTTAATTAAGAATTGAAATAAAACAGAAGGCACAGGCCTACCTGAGGTCAAAGTATGAAATGAGTAAATGTCGTTGGGGCATAACCCCCAGGTGACATCTTTCACTAAATGGAATATACAGCCTCAACAGCACACATGAGAAAGATAAAAAGATAGTCAAAAAATAAATTCCCAAATAGTGACATGTAATCTATCTGACACTGACATACACTTTCTCCAGAGGTACAGTTTAACAATCCCTGAATGATTCTTAAGCATACTAAAACCCAAGAACCACTGTTAATAGGTGCTCAACAAACACTTGTTAGTTTGAGTATGAAGTTTTAGTAAAGCAGGCTGAATGCTTGAGTTTGCTTGCTGTCCCAGGTCTGTGAGTTAGCGAAATACATATACATGAAGGAATTTACAATGATATTCAAGGAAGAAACAATAGGAAAGAATAAGTGACCCAGGGAAAGTAGAGAGATATAACAATAAAAAAGTAAAATACCTTTTTCTAATATCTTCTTCCTCAGAACATGGAATCTGAAAATACAGAAATGGAAAATATGGAATCTGAAAATACAGAAATGGAAAATATGGAATCTGAAAATACAGAAATGGAAAAGATGGAATCTGAAAATACAGAAATGGAAAAGATGGAAACCGAGACTATTTCTTCAGTCTCTGTTCTGCAAGCCCTCTCTAGGATGCTTAATCCTGATGAAGAGGACGATTTTGACCTTGAACAGGTGGTTATATACTTGTAGATGCATTACTTCTTACATGGGAAGTTGCAGAAATGTATTTGAACAAATTGTTCCCACCTTGCTGTGGCAGCAGGGCTGTGTCATTTGATACATTCACAGGAGACTGCAGGGTTGATTATGCATGAGAGTATAACCTTTAGTACATTTCTAGCAAACATAATTACATTTCTTCTAAACCACCTGAACACTGAATAGGAAAATAGTTCTGTAACTATGGTAGCAATAGCAACATTTCAAAATGTTTGTCATTTATATTTATGGCCAAGAATGCTTGACAACCATTGTAAAGAGTGATAGCTAGGACTGTTTAAGCCTCGATGATATTTCCATAAAACAAACAGTTTCAATTATACAGTATTAATTGCCCCCCGCCAGGTACCAGTCCCTTAATTTTTAAAATTTGTATACACATGAAAGCAGAACAGAAAATATTTTGAGCCAAATGATATGACAAATTAGCTTCAGTCTACTAAAATTGGCTTCTCAGTACATGCTCAAATACAGCTGTGGAGTTTAACTAGTTGAGTAGCATTTGGGGTCAGGACAGGTAATGCCAGGGAGGCTTGCAGCAGCAAGATGGGCTTCATTTTGGGTAGAAAAGTTCCATGAACCAACCTTTGGCCATTCTAAGGTCACTGCCATTGTTCCCAGAATAACTGAAGCACTTTTATATAACCCCTGCTCTCCATTGTCCTACTCCTTAAATATCAGTGAACCTTGGTTATCATGCTGCTTATGATTAGAAAGAAAATCTGGGGCAGAAATCTCATACTATAACAATATATCAATTGGTGTAGAATTATTTTAATAATGTGTTTTATTTTTATGACCAGTTTACCATGAAAAAATAATCTTCCATGAACATAATCTTACCCCTCCCTCCAATTTTTTTTTTGGGGGGGACACAATGTGGAAAAACAAGCATATTCTAAATAGGCGGTAAATTCAGTGGCTCAGGTTGACACTGGATTGAGCTTCCACCTTCCAGGAAGAACTTGAGTGGAACAGGGCTGGATTAAATAAAGTGAAATGGAAATAAAATTTGTAGAAGAGGAGAACTGAGTCAGCTTGGAGCCAGGATCAGAAATCAGGAAGTTTTAGTCAGGGAAAAATCTTAGTAGAGGCCAAATAAATAAAGAAAAATCAGGACTTGATAAGAGCACTGAAGAATATATACAACAAATAGGACACAGGAGAAAAAGTTAGGAGCAATATATCAATGAAGTTGGGAAGACAAGCTCAGTTTTGCTACCTTAGTTGAAATAGTAGAGTGATATTTTTCTGGAGCCTACATCCTGGAAAAGGTAGGGTCATTCCTTGTGGAAAAAGTATATTAAGTATTTGAGAAAACAGTGATCTTTAATAAAATGAACTGGAACTTGTGACTGGAACAGATTCAGAAATAAAGACTTGGGCCGGCCCCGTGGCTCACTAGGGAGAGTGCGGTGCTGTAGCGCCGAGGCCGCGGGTTCGGATCCTATATAGGGATGGCCGGTGTGCTCATGGGCTGAGCGTGGTGCAGATGACACCGAGCCGAGGGTTGCGACCCCCTTACCAGGCAAAAAAAAATTATTAAGAAGACTTAACCCAGTTACAAATCTTGTTCCCTTTGGCATTTATGTCTGGAGATGTTTATTTGCATCTAGAGGTGTTTCTAGCAGGAAAGATGAGTGCTTATGAGAACAAAGAGGCTAACACCATTTAACTGAGTTGTACAATTAACAAGTGAAAATTACTGTAATAATATTTGATTCTATGTATCTGGTTTATAAGCAATTTTGAGATAATTGGTCATTCAGACACCACAGTACAGATATCATTAGAGGGTATGGAATTGGAGTATCAGAACAGTGGGAGAATAATTAATGTTTCTAATAAACTATTAAATTTTCTGGGAAAGAAACTGCTTCTCATTTTTAACATGTATTAATCTTGGGAACTGTGAAATGATTACAAGAGTGATGTGTTTTTGAAAACACTCTCTGAAAAGAGCAAGAGAACTGTTGCATACACATTGGTTCATTTACACTATCCCTCTTCTACATGAATTAAGAATCTGGGAGAATGGGAAAGAGTGTGTCTGTTGTTTTTCAAACTCATGAGGGAATCTTAAGGCCTGTGGGAAATAAGGCTCACCACTCTTCATAGACATTGTAAGAAGGATGTTCTAACTCTCTTACATATTGCAAAGTGGCATGAATTGCAATGATAAATCGCTCAGATAATTGGCTATAGATTCATGGTAAAAGCTCAAATGATGTTCTTATAGAAAACAATTGCCAGATGGTTTTTAATGTTTTCATTATCCCATTCCATCTTTTCACTTGAAAATCTTGTTTTTAATCATATATTTTCATTAAGTTAATAAATTGAAACTCCCCTCTGTTCTGATATGCTGATCCAATCTCATTGTCCATGGGGAGCATACCAATTTTTGTCAGGAATGTTCAAGGTTTTATTTTTACTGATTTTAATTTTCCATGGAAGGAGGCACTCAACAAAATGAGGGGCCCTCATGTTCCGAGAAATGCTTTACCCTGATTGATTATTAATATTCTGATGATTAACAATTTAAGAAAAGTACTACACACTTATATGACCTTAGTGATTAAAAAGAGAAAAAAAGGTGTCCAGAATACTGTCTTGGGACTTTCACATAAAAATGCCTGTAACACCTTAACCACAGACATAGCACTTTTGAAACTCCTTTTTGGAAAGGAGTGGTTACTATCTCAGCACTGTTGAGACGTGATAGATTAATTTCTGATTTATAACTATTGGAATAGTTTAGCATAATAAAGACCCAGGTGAGCTTTCCACCAGCTTTCAAGGGCAGACAGTACTCCCCTTGCTCAAACAGTATAGTCTAACTTTTATATGTGTCTGAAGTCTTAAAAGATAAGGGCAGGGGCCTGAGAAAGGTTAGGTAGAGGTACTAGTTTGCCAGGATCCAAGGAAACAAGAATTTTTTGACTGCTAGCAATAGAGTGAATTGGGGCTACAGAGTCTGACATTAGCAAGAACAATTACTAAGAAATTGGGATTTTCTTAAAATATCAAAAAATCCCTGAGAGGGGCCAATGAGGTCGTTGCCATTATACTAATGGTGTATGTAATATGTGTTACACTTATTGAAAAAATGAAGATTGCTCTTGTACAGCGAGTCAGGGGCAGTCCTATGGGGCTGTGCATGCTTGCACAGAAGATGGCAAAATAAACTTGTACTTGTGTGAAGACCGGAGTGGTTCAGCATGTATTTGACACTATTAATTTGGAGTTGCTATTTAAATCCACTAGTTCAATGTCATGAGGTGGTAGTGTGGGAAAGTGTTTCAGACCTATAGTGGAAAGAAGTAAAAGTGGTTATCGGGGCTTTTGAATGGATCATTTGAATTCCAAATACTTTTATTTCTATAAAACTTTCCCATACCTCTATCCCCCATCCAACTACCAGACACTGCCAAAACCCAAAAGTGTGGATGCTGTTATACTAGCACTTGGTTCTAATCTTCATAGAAATGAATGTGGTTCATTCCCTTATCCTCAGCAGTACATGATTCAGTGAGCTGGAACTGGGGATTTAGTTTCACCAAAGATCAATTCTGCCCTAGAGTCTATTAAAACGAATACTTTTTGAAAGGACAAGAAAAGCACATTCAAAATAATACTTGACATTTGTCTCTCTGTTGTACAACAATGATGGGTAATTAAACTAGAAAGCTCTATGAGTTTTTTAGATGGAAAGTTTATCATATTTAAAGTATTACTAGCCATATAGGTTATACAAGTAGTAATTACAGAATGTTGAACTTATTTTCTTCTCCCCCAGTCACATTGTTCATCTACTATTGGAGCCATGGGTCCTGGGAATATTGGACCACCAAAAACAGAAGAGCTCAAAGGCAAGTTATTTAATAAAGCAGTATAGATCAATACAATCAATATAATCTTTTCCTTGGTAGCAAAATTATAGGCAGAGTAATACTAATTCTAGTACTCATTAAGAAGAACTAAATAACAATGTACTGTATACCTGAAAATCACTAAGAGAGTAGATTTTAAGTGTTCTCTCCACAGACAAATGATAAGCATGTGAAATAATATTTATGTAAATTAGCTTGATTTAGCCATTCCACAAGGTATATGTGAAAAAGCATCATGTTGTACACCATAAGTATATACAATTTTTATCTGTCAATTAAAAAATAACTTTAAAAAATGAAAAAAATATGAACCAAAATAATCGTGGAAATGATGAACAGCCATTTACATACAAAGATGCTGTTTTTACTCCTCTGCTGCAGCTAAATAATTTTTCTAATAATGGGAATTAATTTGCCTTGTATTATACATTCTTCAGTATATTTCCTGGAATGGAAAAGAAAGTCACATGTGATTAGATAACTCTTCATTTTTTAGGATCTAGTTATCAAGATGCTTGCTTCTTTACCTTCGACTTTCCTATATTCTGGCAATTTCACAGAATTCATTCATTAGCTCATACAATAAATATTCATTGACAGCCTGTTAGATACCAAGCAGTATGATCATCTCTGAGACTACAGTGGCGATCAAAATAGAAAGAGTGCCTGCCCTGTCTGAGCTAATAGACTTTTGGAGAAGACAATAAAACAAATAACTACACAATTTAATCTTATATTGAAAAGCTTATAAATTAAAATTCATGGGGTTACTTATAAAATCACAGGCCCAGTAAACCAGAATAAATAATTTTTAATGTTTTCCCAGCATTTTGGTCTATACATTTCCACAGAGTTGAACATTTTACAAATCTTTAAAAATATAGAAGGCTCTAATTCTGTTGATCTTGATCATAGTTACCAGAGGAAGGGCAGGGAGAAGAGGTAATTTTTGTTCATCAATTCAACTAATTGTGAAAGATTTTATCTGGAAAAATGTTTAAAATGATGACTAAAATGAGGTCTGAGGATGGTTTTAAAATTTCAATTATTATTGCTGCATATACTCAAGAGGCTATTTGCCTTACTTGAGAGATATTCACTCCATGGCAGACTAGTTCAAACTGGGATGTCTGTGCTGCCTGTATTTCTGATAATGTAGATCTAATAATCTCTAAATTTTGAGGACAATGAGTCATTTGTAAAATATTATATATAAATCTGTAGTAAGGCTTTACAAAGCCCATGTTAGATTTCAAAAGAATTGGCAGAATTGAAAACCTAACAATTAGGTGCATTTCTAGGAATACTGAAAAAGACTCAAAGTAATGTTCTGCACCTAATCCAGGTCTCCATTTGATGCCACAAAGGTTAGAACAAATGTAAGCTGGGTTTTCACATGCCTGCTGGAGCCTATCTACTTTCAAACATTCAAAGATGACACGTAGAAACCCAAGCACATGCTCAGTTCTTATTAAAGGACAAGTGATAGAGATTTTCTTTAAAGCTCGTGTCTACATGAGGAAAATACTGGATTAAAAAATGGTCATTGTGGGCCGGCCCGGTGGCGCACTGGATAGTGCGCCGCTTGGGAAGAGCGGCGGCGCTCCCGCCCGAGGGTTCGGATCCCACATGCGGACCGGTTCCTGCTCACTGGCTGAGCGAGGCGCGGGAGCAGCGCCGAGGGTTGCGATCCCGTTGCCGGTCCCCGGTCCGGTACGGGGGCAACACTGAGGGTTGCGATCCGTTGCCGGACATGGAAAAAGTCAAAAGAAAAAAAAAAAAAAAAAAAATGATCATTGTATCCACTGCTTTCAGATTCTTTGATATTATTTTTACAAATTATATCCTTACATGGAAAGGTATCAAAGGGTTTTTATATTGTAAAACTCAATGCAAGGTAAGACATTTCTATCCAAATCATATTGTTTGTATGTTTGACTTGCTCTTTTATACAAAAAAAAATTTACATATGATTCTATTTGTGTTTCTGAAAAAAACGTGTAATATTTCTTTGCATATATTTATATATGAGAGAGAGGAAGAGGGAAAGAAGAGACAGATAGACAGACTGACACTGGGAAGTTATATACCAGAATGCTAACATTGATTACCTTCACACAGTTGGATTGTAGGTTATTTTATTTTCTTAGTTTTGCTTATGTGGTTTTCTTTTTTCAATTTTTTTTTACAATTTTTATTACAATTCTACAATGTATTGATTCTGTATTGATAAAAATATTTAAAGTCGGTTGTTACTAATTTAGCTTGTTTCAACCGACAAACAAGCTAGTGATTACAAATAAAGTGTTTTACTTCAGTTATCCCAAACTGAGTGTGAAAAACAGGAGCAATCTAGAGGCAGAAAACAAACAACAGCTTCAGCTTTATCTTCCTTTTCTTCACAGTCGTCCCTCAAACCAGTCATCAAAATAGCGAGGACATCTGGAATCCAGAAGAGGTTCCAGAAGGAGCAGAGCAGGATGACATATGGGACATTAGAGAAATCCCCGAGTAAGTCAAATGAAGCCAGGAATGTGTTCAGGGTTTAAGTTAGATGTGTCATCTGATATAATTCTATTTTTGACAAGTTTCATAAAGTTACTTGCACCACATAAAAGATAAAACTACAGTAACACACAGAAGGCATGTATAATTGATGGTTCTTTTCCTTCTACAGCAGAAACAAATGATAAAACATAACACCTTCCTTTCAGTTATCTAGCAAAAATGAAAAATACAGTCATTTCCATTACAAATTTATATTTAATGTCAGTTTGTTGTATAATGTGAAACTAACAGTGGGAGAAAACCAGCCTGTTAAATTGCAAGTATTCATATGAACTAAATAATAATACCATGTTTATGTGTCAAAGACCTGCTTTTAATTACTCAATGTTCTATAATTTTGGTAAAAGGCTATGTTCTCCCTCCAATAATAAATTATTACCTAGACTTATTTACTAAATATTTCAGGATTATACTTAGCACTCAGCATATTTTGCAAGCAGGATTCAAGCCTTTTTTGTAGTTTTTTCAATATCATCGAATTGTAAATATGAAATTTAGAATAATTATCATATAAAGCCTTTCATTCTGATAAAAAACACTCATACTTCTAAGGAACTTAAAATATGATTTAATAATAAATTAAATTGATGGTTAAATAGACTAAGCTTTAAACGTATGTCTTTAAAAATACGATTAAATATTTAGAATAGCTGGAAAAACAAAGCTAATATTTACTAAATTATAAAGTACTTTAAAAATTCTTAAATATTTCTATGGCAAGTGATTTGACAACTTTCCTAATTCTGACTACAAATCTGTCCAATACTTTAAAAAAAGAAAAAGAAAAAAAAAACCCTATGCTTCTATGATATACGTCAGTTCTGAAAATAGAGGCAGGGGGAGACTGCAGATAATTAACTGGAAAAAAGTATCCAGCTTTCAAATAAACAATGTCGACAAACCCTAAACCTCATTAAAACAATCAAAGAAGATTTTAAAACAACATTTCTATCTACATCTTAAGAATGAGGGAGTAAATCTCAGGTTATGTTTATATAGTTCCCACACATCCATATGAAAGGTAAGAATTAAGTCACTCATTGTCATATTGTCTAACAAATGTCAAACATCCATATGCAAGCTCTAAATCTGAGTAAATTTTCACTTTTCATCCTGATGCTTTATGTTCTGTAAATAGAACATCCATGAAAGCTTTAAATGAATAATAATTCCAGTCAAGATATGAGGAAAATTGCTTTAAAGAATTTTTTAACTTTATTTTCTGCCTTATGAAAATACATTTCAAAATGTCCCTCCTTAAAAAAAATAATAATAACGTCCCAATGGGTAAAAGGGAAAATGAGTAAAGAACATGAACAGGCAGTTCACAAAATAAGAAAAACAAGTGGCCAAATAAAAAATAAAAAGGGCCTGAGCTAAGGCACTGGCCTTGGGGATAAGTATGGAGGGTTTTTAACTGAGAGTTTTGAAGGAACCTATACAGCAGGCAGTTGGAAAATTGCCTCTGGAGCTCAGGATAAGAGCAGGAGCTTGAGCAAATCCATTTGGGAGTCACGAGCATATGGATTGATCCCTTCCGTTCTGTTTTAACCTGTCTTCACTTTTGTAAATACTTGGTAGATGTTATAGCCTATTAAGAGAAAAATGCCCCATATCAAATAGCTATTTATTGTTAGTCTGTTCAGCATCAGAGAAATCCCTTTTTCATTCTTGGGCATTCCTATTTGCAAATGGTCGGAAGTTCAATCTAGGATTTACCATTTCTTCATTAGGGTAGAATTAAACAGAAAAAATAACCTGTAAATGTTTGTTTCATTCCATCTGAAGAGATAAAGGGTACCTTACGGCTGGGTGCTTCTATAAACATTCTATTTCCAGGAGCTTAAATTTGAGAGAAAGAAAAGATTCATAAATTGTCATGTGTGGTATAGAATACCAGGAAAATCTTTGATTGAACTAAGAATTCTGTAGGACCATATTCTAAACACTGTAGTGTAGCTGTGCTGACTGCATCACCAGTGTTTCTATCATAGAATTTTAGAGGTGGAAAAGACCATTGAGATCATTTAGTTCAAACCCACCCCTCTTATAAATCATTCAGATGTAGAAACTGAGACCCAGACCCATGAGTTTGTGACTTGACCAAGGTCACAGGGTTAATGACAGAAACAGTACTAAACCTGGATTTTCTAAGTCTACTCTGTGGTTTAAACTTAGCAGAGGGTTTCTAATCTATCCATCAAACCCTGAGTAATTTTCTGAGCCATTGTTTTCCAGGAAAGAACCTTCCTTTTTATTTTCTACTTTTAATCTTATTAGAATATTATTAGAAGTTGCCTCAATTCATTTGATCTGTGTAGCTTTAAAGCACTTAGGCTTTATATAAAATAATAATCCTGCTTTGCAATGTTTGGTATTTTTGAGTGAATTTCTGTACATCTTTTTTCTTTTTTTATGTTCTACCACATGCCAGAAAAACTGCAAGCATTTTATTTATTTAGTCCTTTTATTTTTTGTAATAGCACGTCCTCATAAGTTTCTAGTTTTCTGCTCCATGACAGGAAATTGCTCTTTCATTTGAGTCTGTATTATCATTGACTTTTTTTCAGATATGAGATTATGTTCAAGCAGCAGGTGGGAACTGAGGATATATTCTTAGGATTGACAAGAAAAGACTCTTCAACAGCATGTTGTCAGGAGCTAGTGGTAAATTTCTCCTCCCCTTCCCTATTTTCTGTATGACTTGTTAGAGTTAAATTGACTGACTGTACAGTAATATTGTGGGCAAGGCTGTAAACTCTTTAAAAATAGTGCTTGCTATTTTTTGGGTACTAGGGGGATAATGGGATAGACAGTTTAAAATTGGTAACGTGTACAAAATAAAGTTTATACATGTTGAATAAGACTTACAAATGAACATAATATGACACAACACTATTTATAGTCCTATAAAACGGCCCAATGCAATTAGACTGAATCTTCTCTCATCCTAGTTCTGTCCCATGCATGCCATCGGATTGTTCATTAACTTCTGATGAGTTAATAACCAGACAGGCAATCAGAATGAAATATTTCCTTCCTTGAATCTGTCTTATTTCTTATTTCTTTATTTCTCGTAACTACTCAGCTTGCAATAGGGGATTTAAAAAGAAATTTTCTTCCTAATTTTTGGATCTGAACTTCTGATTTAAAATACTAAGATGTCTAAAATGTTACTTAGTCCCTCATCTGAATGACACCTTCATTCAGATGCATGTTGGAGAGCATCCATGCCAGGTCAATGTTTCTATATCATAACAATAGCAATACCAAACCATATCAATGATACCACCTTACTTTTGCTTATTTGATCCTCATAATGATCTTGTTGAAAAGTCTGAGGCTAACCTAGAGTGTGAAATTTGACTCATTTTGGCAACATACACAAGTAATTCTGGTGTTAAAAATTTATTATTTGAGATCTGGAGCTATGCTTCTATCTTTTTCCCTCCTTTCTTATAATACATCATAGAATACTGAGGTGCCCATAGGACATGCTTAATATTTGTTCCTTAAGCAAATGATAAATGGAATCTCTCTTTTGCATGAACTTCAGATTTTCTCTTATTAGCAAAATCCAAAGCATTCAATTGAATCAAGTAACATAATGGGAATAGTGACTTTAAGTACCTCAGGAGACTTTTCAAACTCTAATGAGTTAAGGTTTGAAGGGATCTTGAAGTAATTAGCTCCCAGGGTTTACCAGCAATATTTAAATTCCTCTCTCTTAAATTACTGTAAAATTACCTTTTTGATGTCTAGTATTGGGGATTGCTTTAAACTCTGGAGAAATTCTGGGCTCTAAATAAATAAAATTGTTGTGAGCCTTTCCATTTCCCTTATGCAAATTGCTACCAGTTTTAATAATAAAAGTATCCTGAACGAAGAATATTAGAAACTAAATCACACCTCAAAATAGGAATATACAGTTTATCAAAAACTCAATAAATATATACAGAAGAAGACTTGATCCTTCCCCAAATGAATTTATAATTGACTGGGGAGAGAAAACTAACATAAATGAACTAATTTTATTATCAACAATTAAACTCAGTGTAGATAATTGTATGCCTACTGCGACTTCAGAAGGTTTTGATAAGGCATGGACACCACCGAATGGCAGCAGCAAAGAAAACATTTGTTGGTGCTATGGCAGTTTACCACTTGTATACTGTCCTTTTTTCTCTTTCTTTTCTTTCTCTTTCCTTCTCTTAGTTTCTTCATTTATTCATACTTCATATACTTAGTGAATGCTACTACATACCAGGCATTGTCCTAAGTACTAGAGATACAAAGATAGTCAACTATCCTCAAGGAATTCACAGTAAAGGAGATAGACACCTAAACAAATCATCGCAATTCAGTATGGTGAGTACATATTTAGAGGCATATATCAGATACATGCTGATATAAAGCAGGATAGAATCAACTCTGGGTGGATAGGATTTCTACAGTGGACAACATTTGAAGAAGGGCATTCCCAGCAGAGGTAAGAGAACATGAAAGGTATCCAGGCATGAAACAGCATGGCATATTTGAGTAAGCAGCGAGTATAACAAGAATAAAGAATAAGTTTGGGCAATGATATACTGGTAAGCTGACTCTCAAAAAAAATTTTGAAAGCCCCAATTTATTGCTTGAATTTTATCCTGTAGGCATATGAGTGTACTTCAAGAAGTTCATGGAAATACTTGTGTTATCTTTTAATTCTATCTTTCCACGACCTTTTTGAAGTACCCTTGAATTAATGATGACATCCACCATCGTTGCTTAAGCCCACTGGTAAGACTCAGAGTAAAAAGGTTGTTGACCCCATCTCAAGTATTTCTTGCTCAAATTTATGTGCTTATTATTCCTGTTGATAATATAGTATTTTCTTGAATCTAAGACATCACCAGATTGTAAATGTGCCATTTATTTAATAACAATGCTTCAGAGGAAAAATAGGTGCACTACCACATTAAATGTACTCATTGATTGTGTGATGCATCCAATATCAGAAACATTAAAAAGTAGGGGAAATTGTACCTTGGAATTGGCTAAATATGTTATTTGGGTCCTAGATCTGGTCTGTATATAACAATCCAGTTCAGAGACTTCAAGAAGAAAACTCTTACTTAAGCTGAGGAAGGTAATAGGAGTACAATCTGTTTAAGTACAAGGAGTGATTTGGGGCTTGAAAATTCACAAGGACCACCCTTTCCTTTACCCTCCTCAGCCCCCAAATAAAAATGCAAGATTTATGAATTCTAAATCAAAGTGATGGTCCTAAACAAAATTCTGAAACAGGAATATTTATGTCTTTAGCAAACCTTCCTTCTAACCCCTAACTACAGAGCCCCAATACCCAAATTCTGCCTGCTCTATTGTTATCCTCTGCTGCTTTGCTCCAGGATTTGTAGCTACCAAGTTTCCCTTGGCTTGATCTATATTTATGTATTTTAGAGCTAGAGCTAAACCAGCGGTTTACAGGTTTGTTTTGTTTTGTTTTTAGCTGCAAAACCTTTTCTTCAAATAAAATTTTATGAGAAAACCCAACATATAAAACACATAAAATGCCACTGCCTTGATTAAAAAGGTACTACCACCCCTGAGACACCTCTTAGGAGATTGGCTGGGGCTCCTTGGAACACAATTTGAAATATGCTGGTCTAGTCTCTTCTCCTTATATTACAATTGAGAAACTAAGGTCAGGCTTACAAGGTATCAAATACTCATAAATTAATAGAAGAATAGTAAGAGAGATAGCGGGCTTCCTTCTAGGTAACATATGTGCTTTTCTTTAAACCTCATGAGTAGAAATCCTTTACCTTGTTTTATTTTATTTTCCCTTTTGTCCTCTATCAATATTCTCCATCCCTCCCGACAAGGCTCCCACTCTAATGGGTTTGATATATAACCTTGACTATATATCTTTGAAAATCATTGTTTGCCATAATTTTTTTAATTGACAAATACTTATTGAGCACTTATTATATGACAGATATTATGAGCCAAATACTGGATATACAGTATTGAACAAAATAAACAAGGTTCTTCTTCTCTCAAGGAGATTACTGTTAAGACATAAAGCAGCAGTGTAGTAGCAGCTACTAGGTGGGCTTGCTAGACTTTCGTAGGTTCATCCAATAAGGAAACAAAGACCCCAAAAGCATATATTTTATTGCTTACCCAGGCAGCATGAGCAGGATCAGCATAGTATCAGGTCCTCATATCCCTTTACCCACAGGATGACATCGAAACAAAGGAGCAAGATGGCAGGCAACACGAGCAGTGGGCACTCTGTTGCTAAAGAGCCAGCTCTAGACTGCAGCTAGCTGTTTTACAGTCTGCATCAGGAACCAAACAGAGAGAGGTGGAAAGTTCTGTGCCTTAGTGCATCTAGGGAGTAGGATGAGAAACTGCCTCATTACAGCTTCCCACAAGATAGGGAGCCTCCCTCAAGGTAGAGAAGCAGATAACAGCACTGAGGCAGCTCTTCACAAGACTGCCTATCTTCCCGTGTTCCGAGAGGATCACAGGATGTTCTGCCAAGTCCTGGGTTACACTGTAGTTGAACCTTCAACTTATGTGGACAGTACAATGTCACCAGAGTGCCATAGTGGAGTAATTTCCCCACATTTACACTCTATGAATAAATGTTTTTGTCCTGATTGTTTTCGCTTAATAGTATATAATAATAATAATAATAGCAAACTATTTATATAATGCTTATTATGTGCCAAGAACTTTACACACAGTATCTCATTAATT
This sequence comes from Galeopterus variegatus, assembly GCF_000696425.1. NCBI lineage: Eukaryota > Metazoa > Chordata > Mammalia > Dermoptera > Cynocephalidae > Galeopterus > Galeopterus variegatus. Next base: position 114,319 of record NW_007729228.1, on the reverse strand, counting down.
CCCACACCAACCCTGTGAAATAGATGCTACTATTATCCCCATTTTACAAATGAGGTTATGAAATCACAAACAAGTTAAGTATCTTGCTCGAGGTCACACATTTAGAATCTGGCAGATTTGAACCCAGGCTATTTGAATTTGATGGAAGTATATGCAAAGCGACATGAGTGAAAAGAAGAGGAAATCCAAACTGACTTCACAATAGAAGTGGCTTTTGACCTGAACATTTGAAGGACAGATAATAGTTTGTCAGGCAGCAAAGGGTTGAAAAGCTGTCCAAGCAGAGTGATTAGCATGAGCAAAGACATAGCATTATGAAAGTAGATGAAAACTATTTGTGATGTTCTTGGAGACCCAGAATGCACTGATGTGGAATAATATAGAAGATGAAACAGAATAACTGGCTTAGAGGTAGTTATAAAAGCCCTTGATGTTATACCACGTGCTATGGACTGAATTGTGCCCCCCCCCCCAAAATTCATATGCTGAAGCCCTAATCCCAATGTGATGGAATTTAGAGATGAGGACTGTGGGAAGTAACTAGGTTTAGATGAGTTCATGAGGGTGGAGTCCCCAGGATGAGATTATCAAACTTGTAAGAGGCATCAGAGAGCTTGCTAACTCTCTCTCCACCATGTGAGAACACAGCAAAAATGCAGCCATCTGCAAGAAAGGAAGAGGACCTTCACCAGAATCCAACCATGCTGGCACCCTGAGCTCAGACTTCCAGTCTCCAGAACTGTGAAAAAAAATTCTTTATTGTTTAAGCCACCCAGTCAATGGTATTTTGTTATGGAAGCCCAAGCAGACTAAGACACCATGAAATTTGGACTTTATTATCTGGGCAGTAAAGTTAGTAAGTGTTTTAAAGCACGCGAGTTAAATGATTGGATGTATATTTTAGAACAATTCTAGTAGCAGTGTGAAGATTGAGTTTGCTGGTGATTATGGTGGGATATAAGTCTGAGTTTGGGAGACTGGTAGCAGGAAAATCAGGCAACTGTACTAGTTCTAGTGAGAGAAGTAAGAGCCTGGACTGTGGCAGCGAGAATAGAGAGAAAAGAATGGCTTCAGTAGACATTTTGGAGGTAGTATTGATAGGACTTGGAAAGTCGTCGAATGTGGTATGTAAGGGAGAAACAGGAGTCAGATTTCTAGCTTGGGTGACTAGGTGAATGGTGATGGCATTAATCAAGATGTGGGAATGTAATGTGTTTATCTCTGAATGGTAGACTTAGAGACAGTTTTTGTTTCTTTTTGTCATCTGAATTTTCCATATTTTTTACAATTACCATCTATTACTTTGCAATGAGAGTAAGCAATCAAAGGGTGGTTTTGCTTGTGCATTGTGGGGATGGGGTATGGAATGCAAAAGGAAGAAGATAAAGTTCTAGGAGATAGCTATTAAGTTTTGGTTACATTGAGTTTGAAGTGCTGGTAGGAAATCTTGTTGGAAATGTCCAGTAGACTGTTAGAAATACAAATATATATGGAACTCCAGAGAAAGAAAGGGACTGCAGGTGTTGATTTTCAGAGTTGATGGTGTTTGCTTTTTTTCGGTGGTTAGAATATACCACCACAGAATGCTGGCTTCGTATCAGGCTTGGAATGAAGTAGAACTGATTTTAAATTGTGTGCGTGTGCATGTGTGTGGGTGTGGGTGTGGGTGTGTGTGCATGTGTGTTTGGGGAGGGGGTTGAGAGGGATGCAATGGAATTTGCAGGAATGGGGCTAACTAGGGACAGAATAGGCGACTCTTGGGATGGGGTCAACAATCAGAGACAGAGTTCAAACAGAAACACTGTAAATTCTTATTCCAGTTCTAGGCCAGGTATTGAAAACCAAGAGGAATTGGATCAGTGAGGTGAGGTTGGGGTTGCGGCATGGCTTTAGAGATAGAAACAAAGATGATGGGGGAAGTCAAAACTCTGTCATAGAAACAAGGTAGGAAAGAATGATACCTGCCTACCCCAGATAACAGGACTAACTGAGGTACCGGACCTCTTGGGTATCAGTTGGAGATTATTTGAAAAGGGACTATAAATGTCAAAGATATGTAGGAAGATAGCTTGGCTCCTCCATAGGATTATTTATGGCAGGAAGTAGATGGGTTCATTGGGGAAATAGGTCAGCAGATTCCCATTTTCGCCGATGGGTGTTGAACAGCAAGCTATTCCTAAAATCCAAAAATGAATAGGGCCAAGGTTATTGATATTCTGCTAAATGATCTATTGTTTATTCTGGGAGAGGGGAAAAGCAGACTGCCGGTAGCTTGATACTCTTTTTGAGCTAGAATGGATACATAATATTTTAGTGTCCTGCTTTGAGAGATATCAGGGGACATCCTGATGTGACCTAAAAGAACAAACTGTCTTAGTCCATTATCTGTTACTGTAACAGAATATCCAAGACTGGGTAATCTGTAAAGAAAAGAGGTTTGTTTAGCTCACGGTTCTGCTAACTTGGGAAGTTCAAGATTGGGCAGCCACACATGGCTGCTTCTGGTGAGGGCCTTGTGCTGCCTCAAAACATGGCTGAGAAATGGAAGGGGAACTGGGCACAAGTGAAAAAGAGCAAAATAGGAGAGGCAAACTCACTTTATAACGACCCACTCTCACGGTAACTAATCCAGTCCTGAGACAGCTGAGAAGTCACTAACTCTCAGGAATCTGCATTAATCCCTTTATGAGGGCAGATCCCTCATGATCCAAATGCCTCTTAAAGGTTCCACCACCTCTCAACATGAGATTTAGTGGGGAAAAACCATATTTAAATCATAACACAAGTCATTAAACTTACTCTTTTTTTCTTCTTCTTTACTTTCTCCCTAGAATATGAGCCTTCTCCCACCCCTAAATCTCACTGATAATTGTTGGTGAGTAAGAGACACCAGTGGAATAGAAGTCAGTGACCAACAGACACAACCAGGAATCACATGTTCATCATGCAGATTTATCTCAGAGAGGGTTATTAATCATTCTGAGAAAAGTGTATGCTCATCTTCTGATAATTCACTTGTTTCTTGAATGGTCTGCTTCTCAAATCCTGATTTCTTTCTTAGGGATAAAATAGTCATATTCATTTACTTTTAATGAATAAATAGATTTGGCTGCTTGATAATGAAACAGATTCTCTTTTCCACTTAAAATTCTTGAGGATGGACACCTGTTTTGTTTTGCTTTGTTGTGTTAGACTTTCTGATTATATTAACCTTGTTTGATTGGTTATATATCAGACCATGTGGCAGAGAGAAGGATATTTGAGCTGTAATACAATTCTTTATTATCACCTCCAGGCAACACAATAAGCCTTCGATTAAATTTCTAATAGTTTTCTCAGTAATATACATATATTTATAGTTAATATCATATTACTCCTTTATAATGACAGTGGTGGTGGTGGGAAGGGGAAACAAATACCTCCTTAAAAGCTAATCTACTTGTATAGACAATGTATTTCTGATTATAAAAGTAATACATATTTTAAATTTTAAACAATACCCAAATCAGTAAAGTTGAAAATAAAATTCCCCTTAATGAGAGAGAGAAAGTGAGAGAGTTTGAGATGGGTTTAAAGTCAGGGATGGGTGAAGGATGTCTTTTACATATTACTTGGTAATAAAAATCAGTCACTTTCCATTTTGATGATGTCATTTGGAGGAGGTTTCATTAAAACATCTGAATCCTTGAGGTGTAACTGGCAGAAACTTCTGACTCCGTGCAAGGAAATTCACATATTAACCTTGGAAAATACTAATACTTGAAGGATGAATGAAGGAAGAAGTGAGAAAGATATTCAGCGATGGGAGGGAAACCATAATAGTATATACTGCTGTAGAGAAGTAAAACAGGATTAGGATGCAGGAGGAACTTTTAGATTTGTCGGTTAGGAAATCTTTGGTGATCTTTGGAAAAGGGTAGCCTCAGTGGTATGGCCAACACTGGATTGAAGAAAGCTGAGGAGTGAATCAGAAGTGAGGAAGAGAAGGCAGCAACTACAGATTGTCCTTTGAGGAAGGTTAGCAGTGAAGAGGAGGAGAGAGGACATAGTTGTTGAGAAGGAGGCAGGATTTAGGGGAGTTTTTTTTTTTAGGATAAGAAAGACTTAAGCATGCTTTTCAGTTGATAGCAAGGATCCATTCATTCGCTCATGTAATATTTACTTAGTTCCTAATGTGTGTCACTAGAACTAAAGAACAAACAGTAAAAAAGTAGTCATAGTATGGGCCCCTAGGGGACTTTTAGAAAAGGGTGGAGACATTTTGAGTTGTTACAATGATTACAGTATGGCATTGTCATTTAGTACTCAGAGGCCAAGGATGCTTTAAATCCTACAATAGGATGGACAGTCCTGAAAAATGAAGAACTGTCCTGCACAAAACACTGGTTTAAAAAAGAGAGATTTAAGATATGGGGGTGATCGCTCAGCAGCATTCCACCCTCCTGACTACTCCCTCCTTCTTGAAATATGGTTTTCTCTACTTTAATGATACCATTCTATTCCAGTTTTCTTCCAAAATCACTGTGCTTTCCCTCTCTCTTTTGCTCCCAAACCATGGCTCTTCTTTTGCCTGAAGTTCTCTGGAGATACGAACTGTGTCTTTTTTTCCCTTTTCATCTAGTTCTGTAGCTTTAAATACAATATATCTGTCTTATCCTGACCTGCCCCATGAGCTTCAGATTTATATAACCAACTGCTTACTTGGCATCTCTCACTTGTTTAATAGGAAACTCAAACCTAACATGTCCATAACAAAACTCTTGTTTTCCCCAAACCTCTTTTGCATTCATCTTCCTCATGGCAATAACATTCACTCAGTTGTTCAAGCTAAAAACCTAAATCACCCCTCATTCCTCAGTCCTTTATACATCATATTCAATTCAGCAATAAGGCTTGCTGCCTCTACCTTCAAAATACACGTATATTCTAAATCCATCTAATTTTCGTTACCACTACAACTGCTATCGTGTTACTTGGACCATTACAATTCTGTCCTGACTCATCTCGCTGCTTTGACTCTTGCTTCCCTACAGCCTTTTCACCCAGAGTATAAGAGATCCTTTAAAAAAGTAAGCCAGATCATGTCACTTCCTTGCTAAGAATGCTCAATGGCCTCCTATTGCACTTAAAACAAAATCCAAATTCTTCATTTTGACCTATGAACCCCTGTATGATCTGACCTTTACCTACTTTTACAGTTTGATCTGATGCCACATTTTCTTCCTTGTTCATTATGATCTATTTGTTCTGGTCTTCTTTCTGATCTTTTTTTTTTTTTTGTCTTTTTTTCATGACCGGTAAGGGGATCACAACCCTTGGTGTGGTGTCGCCCGCACCGCGCTCAGCCAGTGAGCGCACCAGCCATTCCGCGCACCAGCCATTCCGCGCA
>NW_007729228.1:96551-108710 GCF_000696425.1 Galeopterus variegatus | reverse complement strand
GCGCACCAGCCATTCCGCGCACCAGCCATTCCGCGCCCCAGCCATTCCTATATAGGATCCGAACCCGCAGCGGGAGCGTAGCTGCGCTCCCAGCGCCGCACTCTCCTGAGTGAGCCACAGGGCTGGCCCTTCTTTCTGATCTTTAAATATGCCACGTTATTTCCCAATTCCTTGCTGTCCATTCCACCTGAAATGCTGTTCTGTCAGATAATAATAATGTTACCTCCTCCTTTCCAATAATTTTACCTCCTAATTCTTTCTTGTTTAACTCCATCAGCTAGTACCACCAGAACTATATTATGTAAGTGTAGTAAGTACTGGACATTATTTACTATTTCTCACATTAATTAGAATGGTTCTAGTGTTTCTCCATTCAGTCAGTTACTAACTTTTGGGTTGTGTGTTAAAGAACTATTCATCTATTCTGATTTTAAGGGTTCTAAGCAAGAATGTATGATGAATTTGATTAAATGCTTTTTTAACATTCGTGGAGATCATATGATTTTTTAACTTTTGATCTATTGGAAATTATATTAACAAATTTCTTTATATTGAACCATAATTGCATTTATTCACTCATTTACTCAGTAAATATTTGTTGAGTACCTACAATGTGCCAGATACTGTTCTAAGCATTGAATATACCATAATAAACTAAACACAAATATCATTGTCCTTGCAAAGCATACCTTCTGGTGGGAGACATAAATTAACAAAATAAGTACATAAATTTTATTGTACATTAGAAGGTAGAAAATACTATGAAGAGAAAAGGAGCAGGGACAAGTGACAGGGAGTACTAGAGTTGGTGATGGCTGCGATTTTAAGTAGCGTGACCAGGGAAGGCCTCATTAAGAAGGCAATATTTGAGCAAAGACTTGAAGGAGATAAGGAAGTGACGTGCAGATGTTGGAAAGGTTATCTAAGTGAATATTTAAATTACCAAGATTTAAGACAGGAGTTCATGTTAGACATATCAATAGAGAACAAGAAACTATTCTTAGAAAAATCAGGGGAAGTGTCCCAGGAATTGGTAGAAGATTCCAACAGGAAGAGTAATGGGTGTAGTGTAAGAATGTGAGATTTTTTATTGTGTATATTTAAAGTGTACAATATAATCTTCTGATATACATAGAGAAGTGATTGCTACAGTCAAGCCAATTAATATATCCATCATCTCACATAGTTATTTCTTGTGTGTGTGTGTGTGTGTGTGTGTGTGTGTGTGTCTGTGCGTGTGCACGCATGCACACCTGTGTGTGGTAAGATCACCTAATATCTACTCTCAGGATATTTCCAGTACATAGTACAATATTATTAACTATCATCATTATGCTGTACTTTAGATCTCTATATTTATTCATGCTGCATACCAGAATTTTGTGCCCTTTGACCTGCATCTTTCCATTTCTCCCCACCCACTCCCACCTGTGGTAACCACAATTCTATTCTGTTTCTATGTATTCTACTTTTTTTTAGACTCCACATGTGAGAGAGAACATACAGTATTTTTCTTTCGGTATCTGGCTTTCTTCAGTTAACATAATGGAGGGCATGAGATTTTTTTGGAAACTGGAGGGAAGGGGCAGGTCTAGTGATATATGAGAGATGGGAAAAACCAGGCACCAACTAATGAGAAGACTATGGGGGAAGCAGTGTCATTGGGGGAGATCCAGATTTCAGTTAGACTAAGAAATTAAAGAGACTATTCAAAGAGGCTTAAGAGGCAAGGGATGATGTATTATGTTTTACAGAAGACCTAATGGAAGTACTTCAAGAGTTGATGAGGGGTGGGAAATGGAGACAGAATAGGAGATATGATGACCCATATGGTAATTATTAAGTGATAAGGAATGATTTCAGAGTCAGAGGCTTCCTGTAGTTATTGGCAAATAGGGATAAAAGTACAATGAATTTAGTTTTGGTGGTCTCTAGACAGACGGTGGTGGTGAGGCTGTGAGTTGTTTGGGGGTGAGGGTGGGTACCAATGCAGGTATGGAGGCCTGTGGATGAATGCTCTTACTCCAGAATAGGCTGAGTTTACTCTTGACTCCTATGACAGGGGAAGAGTCATGCTTCTATGATCTATCAAAAAAAAGAAGACAGGCATGGCAATATAGTACTAAAATTTTTCAAAATGGTAACATTATAGATAATCTATTCATTAATTTAAGAAGACAATCTATTTGCTTCGTGCCCTAGTTTTAGAAAATACATGTCTCTATAATTTTATTCTTCACAGGTAAATATTTATATAATTTCAAAGTAGGAATCCATCACCTTTAACTTTTTTCATTTTCCTACAGATTATCGTTGCTTATAAGAGTTTTTGTAAAATACTTAGTATGGCTGCAGTAGAAAAAATATCTCACGTGTGTTTTTACAGTTAAACAATGGGAAATTAAATCATTGAAGCAATTCAGAATGAAACCTACGCAAACTTTTTCTGTTAATCAAAATTTCCTAATGTTGTTAAGTTTCAAATGGAAACTCAAATAGTCTTAACTTCTTCCCCAATAATCAAATGTATTGGCAGTGGTTGTTATTCCTGTCAAATAGGAATATTTTTACAATATCTAGAACCCATCAATTAATTTAGAATATCTTCCAAAGTGTCAGCTCAAGCCCTTCAGTGAAGCTTAACTGAAATTTCAGTAAATAGTGTATGATATACACTATATGTAAGATATTTTTTAATGTATCCTTCTCTTCTGATAGTGACTAAGTGATAGTTTAAGAGGAAAACTAGAATGGATGACCTACGTGGAACACCTGCTATTTGAGCTTCTTATATCAATTTTCAAACATTTCGTAATATGATCTTTCAGGAAAAATCTAGTTATATAAATCTCTCGTAAGAACAAGACAGGAAAGAATGGATTTAAAATTCAAAATAATAATCCCTCAATAATGACCCTCTCCCAAAGTCTTTAGTATAGTAAGCCAGCTGTTACAACACATATAGGAGAACAAATGAAGGCCCATGAAAACAATTTGTAAGCACTTTGACCTACCTTTACCTCTTTCTAGGGAAGCCTCAAAGTGAATTCTCAGAGAGAGACTGAATAGTTTTTGATGACTTGCCTGAAGACAAGCTGCAAGGGGAAGAGGGGAATCTCACAAACTTTAAATTAGTAGGCTTTTTTCCTGTTACTCATTACTTACAAAGCCAATAGGCAGATGTTTGAACTAAAGTTAGTGATGGGTACTGTGGTAGCCAGCTTCCAAGATGGCCCCCAATGATTCTCACTTCCTGATATTCTTCTCTTTGTTTAGTTCTCTCCCATACTGAATAGGGCTAACCTGTATAACCAATAAGATATTACAAAAATGAAAGAGTGTAATTTATGAGGCTACATTTTTAAAAAGGCATTGCTTCTGCCTTGATCTTTTGGATCATTCACTCTGGGAAGAAGATAGCTATTGTGTCATAAGGACACTCAAGCAACCCTATGGAGAAATCCATGTGGGGAAGAGATGAGGCCTCCTGTGAATAGCCATGTGAATGACATCTTGAATGCAGTTCCTCTAGCCCCAGTGAAATCTTCATAAGTCTGCAACCACAGCCAATATCTTGACTACAACCTCATGATAGGCCCTAAGCCAGAACACCTAGCTAAGTAAGCAGGTCCCAAATTCCTGATCCATGGAAATTGTGTGAGATAATAAATTTTTATTACTGTTTTGAGCCATACATTTTTTGGGGGGAGGGGTAATTGGTTATGTAACAATTAGATAACTGATAAACAATAAATAACTAATAAGTTACAGAACTGGAATTCAAGCCCATGTTTGACTCCAAAGGTTGAGCTCCCAACAGGTTGAAAGTTTCCCAATGAAATTTTTAGCAGTTTTCCTTAGTTTACCTATTAAAATAATTTATTCTTTGAAATGAATTCAATGTACATCCTATGTAGAAACAGGAACATCAATCCTTTTAATTGTTTGGTCAATGGTATCTTCTTGTATTTACTAATGTTTAACAAATTAGGTCTTGAGCACAGTCAGTTAGAGGTCAATTAATAGCCATGTCTATTTTCCAGATATTTATTGAAAGTATGGTTGAAGAAGTCTAACTCATGTTTCAAGAAGAGATTTTCTGTTAAGATTCGTCATTGAATCTTCTGTCTTACAAGATATTAATGTGTACCATTCCACCTAATTTGTCCCTTCTCCTCTAAAACCATTTTAATACACAATCTCAATTTCCTTAAGAGGAAAACTTAGTGAGTTGTTTCTGAATTATCCTTCACTAGAACTGCAAATGATTTTAAGAACCACTTCAAAGTTCTACCCAAAAGTTGTATCTAAATTTCACATGTCATAATTTTTTCCCATTCTCAATTGTCATTTCAACCCTGGGAAAATAGTATTTTACCTTGAAAGATCTAAACATTTCAGACTAAAGAAATAAATGTTTGTATCCCTTGATCCAGGTGACATGAGTCAATATAAGATGTTAAAGAACATCTCAACTTGACTATCAGACCTGAATGGTACAGTGAAAATGGGGCTTTCTTTGTCCAATAGAATGCTTATTTACTTTGAGGCAGAGCACGAAAACTACCTGTCACCTCTCCCAGAGTGATGGAGACACAAAGGATTACTCAAAGCCCATTTCTTCGGAGCAGTGAGAGGCCCCAAAGGCGTTAATTTCCAGGAACCCTCAAGAGAGAAGCATTCCTTGGAAAAATAAATCTCAGTATTTATTCTCCAGGCAAGAAAGTTACAGAAAAGGAACACAGGTGGTTACAAAAAGAACAGTAAGATAGTTGTCTTGGCAACAATCATTAGGTTTAGCTGCACCAAGGACATCTGCCCTTAGAGCCAGCAATTTTGCTGTGTTACAATTCTCTATCTACAACAGAGACTTTAACCCTGGGGAAAGTTTCCTGTCTTTCACAAGCTTAACATTTCTATGTGCAATTCTAAAAAGTTAGGCCCTGTAAAATACATGTGCTTTATTAATGTTAGTACCCTCCACAACTACCTCTGAGAAATGTTCTATTTCTCTCACTTAAAGCATCTCAAATTATGAAGATCTGAATTTTCAAAATATAAATCAGGAGGTAATTCTTTGTTTAATGAAAATATTAACCATAGGAAGTATTTAGGTAATAGCACCTCTAGAAATCTATTAACAAATATTTGTTAATATACAGACTTAATAAGGTAAACTATAACTCACAGACATGTATTGGTCCACATATTTTATAATGCAAAAACCCTATTACCTACTTTAAGCTTCTTACAAAGATTCCAATTTGTCCCATTATTTATTTGATATGTATTTACTTAATAACTTGCTGCTTTCATTCTGGCCATTCCAGCCATGAAATCACCAGATGTTCAATATTTTAAGTCTTCTAGCTCATTTTAGAGAAGGCTTAATAATTTGCCTGAATATTATGTTGTATTTTTTTTTGTTTCTTTGTTTATGGAAATCATATGCCATGTCATCTCATATATACACATCTAATCAACTTCCATCGAGAAGAGAATGAATATAAATTAGAATGAGATATGAGACTTTGTGTTGGGCTAAGATAGACACAGTGTAAAATTTACCATTAGTGACATTTAGTACATTCATAATGTTGTACAGCCAACACAAAAATCTAGTTTCAGAACATTTTCATCAACCCAAAAGGAAACCCTATACCCATTAAGCAGTCACAGTCCTTTTCTCCATACCCCCAGCCCCTGGCAACCACTGACCTAATTCCTATCTCTCTCGATTTGCCTATTCAGGACATTTCATACAAATAGAATTCTACAATATGTGACTTCTTGTGCCTGGCTTTGTTTTTAGGATTCATCCATGTAACAGTACTTTATTCCTTTTTATGGATTAATAATATTCCATTGTATAAATATCTCACCTTTCATTTATCCATTCATCAGCTGATACACATTTGGGTTGTTTACACTTTTTGGCTATTGCGAATAGTGCTGCTATGAACAAAAATATCACGTACATGTTTTGGTTTGAACACCTGCTTACAATGGTCTTGGGTATATACCCAAGAGTGGAATTGCTGGGCCATGTAGTAATTGAGATGAGACATTTCTAAGTGAAATTTTACTAAGCCAACAAATACTCCTTTTTGGGAGGTGGGGTCATATCATTATTTCTCTTTTATTATGTTAATAAGCTTTCTGCACTCCTACACCTTCCTGTGAAATGTGGTACGGGAGTTTATACCAGGAGACTACAAGATGGCATTGCCAACCCACACTCAACATGAGAACTAAACATTCTTTCTACAAATTTCCCACTGATATAAAGGCAGTTGAAAGTCCCCGATTCTAGCAGATGCATTTCAAGGTTACAGGCAAGTAACCAAAGTCTATCTATATAGCTTTGAAGTCAGATAAACCTTAATCAAATTACAGACAGTTGCCCTTCGGCCACTCACTAAACTTCTCTACTACAGCTTCTCCATCTGTAAAATGCAGATAATAATCCCTGCTTCTCAAGATTGATACAAGGAAAGGGTATAGCCTGGTACATAGTTGGCACTTAATAAATATTAGTTCTTCTTTCCCCATATATTCTTACACTCTTCAAATTAACTATTCTCCAAGGTAACAGTATTCTTTTCTCATCTTGTTTTTCAGGTTAAAATTAAACTGCCAAATACAAACCCTTCTGAAATTAAAATTGATGTCCAGGAAATGACCCTTGACCTTCGTACTCCTAATAAGTGAGTAAAACTCAGAACTGGAATAGTGTATTACAATATTAATGAGTCTTTAGCCAATATTCTTTTAAAATTGTACATAGTTATGTTGCATCACTTCCTAAAGTCTGAAGAAAGTGAAAAATTTAGTTAATCTTTCAGATGTTTGATCTATATGATATAAACATAAATATGTTTGGAAATGCCTAGATTTTTTCTATTTTGTATCTGTACATTTGCCATCAAAACACAATCCTCGACATTCAGATACAGTTTGTTTATCGGTCAGGAAAAAGAGCTGGAAGTGAAAACTCCTTATGTTGTGAGTCTTGCATGTGGTTTTTTGTACAGTGATGGCTTAAGAGAAAGTATATCTTTAAGTTTTTTGAATGTTGTAGGTTCTAAGTTTAAATATGATTATGTTAACCTAAAAAAATCAAAAAGTCTTGTCCTCAATTATGTAAAACAAAAATTCTAACAGCTAATTTATCACTAGATCCTCAGGCTCTGTGAATACATTTAAAAATAATACAGATGGGGGGCCGGCCCGGTGGCGCACTGCGCTAGTGCGCCGCTTGGGAAGTGCGGCGGCGCTCCCACCGAGGGTTCGGATTCCACATACAGACCGGTTCCCGCTCACTGGCTGAGCGAGGCGCGGGGGCAACACCGAGGGTTGCGATCCCGTTGCCAGTCCCGGTCCGGGGGCAACACTGAGGGTTGCGATCCGTTGCCGGACACGGAAAAAGACAAAAAAAAAAAAAAATAAAAGAATAATACAGATGATCATGGAATAATTTAAACATTTTGATATTTTCAAACATAGTTTTGTTACTACATAGGCTCAAATCGTGTTCCCAAAATATAACATATAACACAGTAAAATTCTGATATAAAATATTTTTTCTGGAAACATGGACGTCTCTCAAAACTAACTCTATAAAGATGGAAACAATGGAACCTGGTGTGTATTAGATAAAATATCTAAATATCTTTCTGCTTTTTTCACTTTTAATCTGGATGTATAGCAGGGAGCACACATTGGTTGATTGCAGTTGTCCTATCTCTGTAACTCATGAACATTTCAAGCTGGGTTGGGGAGCAGAGAGTTGCCGGCACATTCTCTTCCTTCCATTATCAGTACCTATAATTCTCTTTTATTGAACTTACGACTTCAAGAAAATAAAAAGTAGATCCCTCCTACAAAAGACTCCTATGTGTAAACAACCCAATGTACATACATAGTTTAATCTTGATTTCTATAGTAAATGCATTTAACCCAAAATGATCTACAGATGAACATATATCAAATATTTCTCATTATTTATATCATTTCAAAAACATATCCTCACAAAAAAATTGTCCCATGTTATAAAAATTACAGTCACTATTCCTACCATCCACTTCAAGTAATATTGTATCCTTTTTATTGCATTTTGCACATGTATTTACTCTTCCACACAAACTTTGCAAGGAAAGTTGGTTAAATGAACAGTCAATCTTCCATGATATTTGCACGCTTGTTAAAAGCACACACATATTTACGTACCATGGAGTTAATTTCCGTTTCCCTAGCAGTTCTCACTGTCTCCATCAATCTTTTGGCAGCTACTCTGGCTATGCTGTCATTCCAGATATTTATCAGAACCCACTAAATGAATGTCTCACACAGAGCTACATTTCCACATAGAGCGTGGGCTGTGCTAGGTCATTTGGGTTATGCTGAGAGGTACTATCTCTTAAGAAAACTTCCTTAATTATGCTAGAAGACAGAAGATAGAATTAAGGATGTTTTTTAAAATCACTTTTCCCAAATACTTGCGCATTCTATAGAGCCATAGTATTATCTGAAATTTTATTATTAGAAATGTGTCTTGTTTTTGAGTTTATTGATATTCACACCTACTTTCTTTAGTTTCTAACTTTAACATCCTGTAACACTGTTTACCCATGCCAAGAAAGATTTAAGAGAGGAGGTTCTGTTCATCTACCTATAGGCAGGACAAGTGAATTTATTTTAACAGGATTGACTAGTGATTTCAGTCAAATAATAGTCAATTGCGTTAGAATTACAAATAAAACCCAGATACTTAGTATTATACAGCCAAAAGAAATAAAGTAGTTTGCCGAATTCTTTTTTTTTTTTTTTTAGTTGGTTGTTTTGGCATGTGGATTCCCAGCATGGAATAGATGGAAAGGAGGAAAGATTAGGGAAATTGAATAATTTTCCAGAATCTCCTGACTTTTGTCTTCATATGAGTTTTCATTATTTTTCTAGATGAATTCTAAGAATATCATAAATGAATATCTTGAATATAATAATAAAAACACATTCCAAAGACAAATACAAGCTAATTTTGGTTGAGTGCTCCTTTAGATTATTCACACCTTTGCTGTACTCCTTTAATTCAGATTAATTGAGAGTTGACCTGATGTTCAGACAGTTACCTAAAATTTTTTAAAAAGTTCTAAATGGAGTAGTTGAATTGCAGTTTAGTCACTATTTCTCCACTTTCTTTGAAAATAGTTATTTCTCCTAGAGGAAATCTTAAAAACGCCATGTCTGTTTTTAACCCAGATATGTAAAGCAAATAATATCGTTAAATACATAAAATAAAAACTGCATTATGTGAATATGTGCATAACAAGGTTATTCTTTATTTAAATCTCTTGCAAGCAACATCAACTTAAACTCTCTAATATAAATTTAAGCATGTAAGTCTCTAAACTTGAGTTCACTGTATACATAATTTTTTTTTGTTTTTAGCTTCACATATTATTATTTGCACTTAATTTATTTCTAATGAAAATTAACACTGGGTGAACATTTGATCAGCACCTAAACTGTAACTTCTTAAAAAGCAAATATATTATCAATTTAAGGCAGAGGGATTGGGTTTAAATGTTTATTCATATTTTATAGTACTAATCTATGGTAATTATTCAGGTGACATTTTGTGGCGACCTAAATATTTGCTTTTCATTTATTTATTTATTTAGTCACTCAACGAACATTTTACAAAGTCTTCTGCTAGACACTAAGGGATCACCAAGATAAGATACAGTCCTGTCTTTCAATGAATTGTACACGGATAAGTACTTGTAGAATTTTCATTTTGTTTAAATCTCAGTGCAGATATCAGACAGTAAAACAAACTAGACAAAAATACGTCCCTAAATCCGTTGCACAGTTCTATTGTTCAAAATTTTAGTATGTGAAGCCATACTACCCACAACTAGACAGAAATACAAGGATAGATGTATTATTCCAGTGGCCGATAACTGTCTCTTTTGGATTTCTCTCCAGACAGAGAAGTGCACATTATCATTGGAACTCCTTCTTCAGCTGATTTATAGCTGTCTTTTAGGGCAATGAAGCTACCACATTAAGCTTTGCCTTCTTGTTAAAGTGAATATATTATCATTTGTAGAATAAGGGATAAAGCAAATCTAACTCCAGCACAACCTATATTGTAAACAGCATTAAAGGAGGGACTGTAAATGTTTTTTGTACCCACTTTTTTTTTTTGAGATGCCAAATATTACAGGCTACATGAAAATACACTGCCATTTGATTACTTTAGTGAAGGGAAGTGTTTCTTCTACTCCGCCTGGCATGAAACAAGAGTCACAGAAAATGTCTTTTTTTTTTTTTTTTCCCTAGAAATGTGTGATAAATACTGTCAATGAGCCCAGACTTATAAACTTAGGTCTTTGCAAATGAGTAAAGAGGGAATTGATTTTCAAGAGTTTTGTTTTTAAGTATAAACTTGTTCTCTATTCAAGTATCCAATAAGGGCCCCTAAAATAATACCTGATTACTGATTTGGATCTTATACCTTCTAAAAGAGCTTTTCTGTCCACCTTTTTAGAGATACTTGGGCCTTCTCTACTGAGAATGTGAGGTAATAAGTGTTTCATGCATTTAATTTTCTTCAGAAAACAGCATGTGATGACCCCGTGCATAATTTAGATTCATACCACTATGACAGAATTATAGATGTCTCATCCTAGCAATGCCTCTAAAGCATACAACTAACTATCCTGCAACTGAGCCATAAACTGAAAAATAAACCCGGCAGTCTTTCACAGGGAATTTTTATCAATGTGTAGTATGAAGAATCAGAAGCAAGCAGAGAAAAGCACTTTCATTGATCTGGTATTGAAATCATTCCAGGCCTGAGTTTCAAAAACTACACCTGTAGTAGAGACCCAGGCTAAAGCTGTGTTAGCAGAAGTGTTATAGAACCTTTCCAATTTTCAAATTTCTATCAGTCATCCACATTCCATCTACACCTGAATATGACTGGCAACAGTTCTGTCCAACAAACTCAAAGTTGCATGGCTCTATTTCTATTCCTGTACACGTAGCCTGAGACTATGTTATACAGTGCAAAATGAGGTAAATTTAAAAAAAAAAAAAAAAAAAAGGGGAGAGTCAAAACAACTGCTTGGGTTTTTAAGGCCAAAAAACTGGCATACTAAAAAAAAAAAAAAAAAAAAAAAACTGGCATACTAGTTTATGTCATTTCGGCATATTTTTTGATCCAGTATTTATACTGTCTAAATATTGGGGATTTTTTTGGTTTCCAACATTCTAGTGGTATATGTTGCTTTCTATTGCCTTATTGAAGGCATATCCCTTTAGGAAGCTAATTCTAGATTTTTATTCTGTTTGTTTTTAGGAAGCTGTTGGTAATCTTTCCCCATGCTGTGGAACGCAGCAGTGCCAAAGCATTTTATACCCTGGAGACTGAGACTCTCGAAGTCAACGCAACTATGAAAAGAGAATTCGATTTTGTTAATTTCTGAACTGCATGAATAAGAAGAAAAACTGGTGAAATGGCATTGCTAACAATTAAAAAAAGTTTGAAAAAATTGGTTAATGTTTTCTATATTCTCCCTATTATTCTTTTTTTTTTTTTTTGCTTTACATAATTATTTTTAATGCAGGGAAGTAACTATTTAGACAAGTAACAGTTTCAGCATTTTGGATTAATGTATGATATGAGAGCACATCATAGGCTGTAGTGCACCAGGATAGGAAAAGAGACCCTTATAAGTATTTCCACCATATTCTATTGAGGAGGGATTAGTAATGAAGAAGCTCACTTTAGTTACAATGATCCATATTGTAGTTGTACAGTAGTTGCATATTTGCTTAGTTAAACATCTGTATGCATTTTATTTATTTATTTTAATTTTTTTATTTTTTTTAGGTTTTTGCTGTTTTTATTTTATATTTTTGTCAATACCTTTTTTCTTTAAATTTTTATTTTGTCAATATACGATGTAGTTGATTATTGTGTCCCATCACCGAAACCTCCCTCCCTCCTCCCTCTCCCCCCTCCCACCCAGGTGTGTCCCCTCCATTTTCTTGTTGTAAGAACTTCAAAAAAACAAATAAAAAATTGTGCTTGTTATATCTTCTTCTCCCCCGCAGTTTTTTTTGTTTTTGTTGTTGTTGTTGTTGTTGTTG
>NW_007729228.1:91692-95772 GCF_000696425.1 Galeopterus variegatus | reverse complement strand
TATCAGTACGCCACTGGACCGGCCCATGTTTGCTAATATTTTATTGAGGATTTTTGCATCTATATTCATCAAGGATATCGGCCTGTAGTTTTCTTTCTTGGTTATATCTTTACCTGGTTTTGGTATCAGGATGATGTTTGCCTCGTAGAATGTGTTTGGAAGCTTTGCTTCTGTTTCAGTCTTTTGGAATAGTTTGTAAAGAATTGGTGTCATTTCCTCTTTGAATGTTTGGTAAAATTCTGCTGTGAATCCATCTGGTCCTGGGCTTTTCTTTGTTGGGAGCTTTCTGATAACAGCTTCAATCTCCTTTATTGTTATTGGTCTGTTCAGGGTTTCTATATCTTCTTGGTTTAGTTTTGGAAGCTTGTGTGAGTCCAGAGTACTATTTGCATTTCCAAGAGCAACAACGATCCTACAACGACAAACAAGCAACAACAGGTTCGAGGTTTTAGGGCCAACACTTCTCAGGATCACGCTGTCTCCTGGCACGGCCGCTCCAGACCCGTCACCATCTTAGAATCCCTATTCTCCCTATTATTCTGACATACTTTGGAAAGGGCCAAAATTAAATTCTAGCAATATTCTGACCATTTACAGTCATTTCTATTACTCTGCTGAGAAAAATTGTTTGCTTATACTAATGAGCTACTCGATTTTTATAATGATAGCTAAATAGAATATTTACAGGTTAACCACTTAGATTACTACATGATTGATTACATAACTGAAATATGACTATCAAATGTTTGGTCCACTTATTTCAGTAGTTTGCCGAACTTAAGCCAATTAATTACAGTATGATACAATCAGTTGCATAGCAATTGGTCATTATTACCACCAGAAAAGTGATATTTGGTTGCCTTTTCATTGACTTGATGAAATGATTTAGAGTGTTCTCTAGGCTGTCACTATTGTTCCAGAATATACAGGTAACAAAGGATTAAAAATAGTTTGAAGCACAATACTAGCCACATGTTTACTTGAATAAGAAATACTCCTGAGCACACAGTATTATTTGGCTTCCTCAGTCGTGCTTTCAATGCTTGGATTTAGTTAGATTAAAAGTATATTTTCTTTATGTGCACCAATAATTATTAACAATGCTTTTTGAGGTACAATGTTTATATTTGGTCAACTGAAATCCTTGACATTTATAAGGTATATAAAGAAAAGTGTGGCACATCTAAAAATCCTGTTCTCTCTCATTTGTTTCCTTTCTTCTTAATTAGAAATACTTATTTTTATAAATTGTGCCAATGCCGCCTGCCTCTTCTGTACTGTATCACATAAGTTTATTTCAGAATTATTTATGAATAGGCGACCACCGAGCTGCTCCAGGAAGTGCCCCAGGCCTCCAGAACTGGGGTGGTGGGGGCTTCTGGCCTCAGCCAAGCCTGCCCAAAACCCCCAGCAAGCCCAGCGGCAACCACTGAGCCACCACAGGAAGCACCCTGGGCTCTCCCGAGGCAGGGTGATGAGGGGGCCTCTGGCCTCAGCCATGCTCCCTGACACCCACAGCCAGCCCAGCAATGACCAACAAACTGCAGCAGGAAGCACCCCAGGCTCTCCCAAGCTGAGTGGTGGGGGGCCAAGGGCCTTAGCCATGCCCCTCTGACACGTGCAACCCACTCAGCAACAAGCAAGCTATAGCAAGAAGGGCCCCAGGTTCCCAAGCTGGGATGGTGGGGGGTGAGGGCTTTTGCACAGTCCCCTGACATCTGCACCCAGCCCAGCAATGACCCAGCCACCACTAGAAGTCACCCAGCCTCCCCTGTTGGAATGAGGGGGGTGCCACAGGCCTCAATCCCACCACTCCTCCTTCCTCCTTCTTCCATCCCATTTCCTTCCCCTTTCCCTTCTCCCCCTCCCTTCCAACAGCTCCTCAACAACATCCTAGAATGTAAAAAATAATATTAATAAATTATATTTTCTTTAAAAAAGAATTATTTATGAATAAATCATATTTTAAAGCTTGTGTAACTTGTGTCACACATAATTGTAGAACAATGGAGTACCTGAGAGTAAATTATGAAAAGAACAACTGAAAGGCGTTCATTGCTTCTATATGAACTATTAAGGGAATAAACACTTCAGCAGATATTTTCTAGAGTTAATTATGTATATAACTACCAAGGATTAGTTTGTGACTAGATCAAATAGAAGGAAAAGACTGGGATTTTGGGAAAAGTGGTTGTCTTAAAACACTATAAGCTCTTGTAGAGAATTTGACATTTAAATTACCATCATGACCTTCTTCTGTGGGGGAAGCTACTGTCTGTGAATTTAAGTCTATGATGTTACAGGACTAAAAGAGTGTCCTGTGTTGCTTTCTTAACATCTTTTTTAAAGGCTGTATTTTAAGAATTTAAGATTGTGCCCTAAAGTGTAAACTCTGGGGCAAATCTGAGCAGTAACCAATGTTTTTTCTTCTCTGGAGAGCAACGATGAATCAGTGGTAAAATATATCTCTTTTTTCTATGTACTGGCCCTAATTAGAAAGACTCTTATTACTCAAGCTGACTGAATGTGTACAAGTTGTCCCTGGAAGAAATGATAGAGCATATCCAGGCCAACTTGAACTGGCCTTTGGTTATGTTGTACTGTATCAATTATGTAGCGAAACAGAGCTTCAAGAACAATGAAATGTGATCCAGTAATTTATACCTATCTAGAAATCATCCTACTTCAATGTCCTTGGCCTCAGGAGTAACAACTACAGTGGTTATTTTGTTGTTTGGTTTTTAAGTTAATTCACAGGACTTTCTTCCTTTAAAGCAAATGTAGAAAAGAGAATACAAAAGGAAATTTATCTTGTTGGTATTTTTCATTGAATCATCCCTTTTCATCATTTCCAAGTTACTAAGAAAAAAGTAGCATTACATTATTTTACAAATTCCATTCCTTGACATACTAGTGAAGTTGAACAATTTTTCACACACTTACTGGCCATTTGTGCTCTTGTTTTGAGGACTGTTTTTGTCTTTTGCTCATTTTTCTATTAGAATCTTTAAATTATTCTTATTGATATGTAAAAGCTTCTTATATATTAAGAATATTAAACTTAGCTATCTGTAATATACTTTATGAATATTTCCCACAGGATGTTCTTTGCCTTTTAATGTTGTTTATATATTTTTTTTTTCTTTGTTTGTTTTTGTAGCTGGTTGGTAAGGGGATCCAAACCCTGGACCTTTGTGTTATCAAGACCACACTCTAACCAACTGAGCTAACCAGCCAGCCTATTCATAGTATTTTGTATAGGTAGTTTTAATTTTTATGTAGTGTATTCTTAGACAGGTGATTCACTTATTTTTATTCTGGTGGTTTTAAGATTTCATCTTTACTTTTAACTGCATCCATTTGGAATTTGTTTTGGAACAATTAATTTTTGGCCTCCCAATTCTGGACTTGAACATTATAAAATATGCTTAAAACATTCACTGTCACACTCTGCCTTCTCCCATTTAATTTTCCCATGAAATCATCCATAAATTGTGCTGCTAGAAGAGCAGTTGATGATTTGTAATATATGAGTTGTAATATATTATAAAGCAATGAAATTTGAGTGCAATGCACTTTTAGTCAACTCCCCTGACAAGACAATTTTTAAATGTTTCTATTTGACTTTAAAATACATTTCACATATACATGAACAGATCTTACACTGAATTTATACTAGTCCAAATTTCAGAAGCTTGATTATGAACATCCAACTTGGGAGGTGCTAGAAAGCAAACTGCTTTCCTCATCCTGCTGATCTGTTTAAATGTTCTGGGGTTTTTTTTTTGTTTCTTAGCTCCATGGAAAAAAGGATGGTATCACCTTACAACCTAAGCAGTGTTTTTATCTAAATACACTGTCTGAATATTCCCACACTCTGGAAGAGGTATTGAATAGATGGGTAGTGAGGGTGAAAGGTAATTAGTTTTGTTTAGAACATTTTCCATGTGTTTAACTAAGAGTACAGAGAAAAACAAGGCCAAGGTTAACATGGAATCTTTATGCAAATAAGAAGCCCCCCATTGACAAAAAGGTCCAAAAAAAGCATACTCCACAAACAGACAAATTACAACCACAGCC
>NW_007729228.1:80749-91399 GCF_000696425.1 Galeopterus variegatus | reverse complement strand
ACCCCCACCCCAGGGAAACAAACTAAGAAGAGGCACTCAACAGTGCTATGCTGTTTGGCTTCAACTTAGTCCCTCTTGCTCAGATGCCTTTGACCCTATTCAACCTTAGGCAGTCCTTCTCTGCATTATTCTTTTTCTTTTTTCGTTTTCAATCCTCACTGCACTACAGACTTTAAAGATCAGTTGAGGAATCCAAATAGTACCATAACAATGTTAGTTTTCAGTTTTGATCATTATGTCATGGTTATACAGGATATTAACATCTGGGGAAGCTGAGTGAAGGGAATATAAAAAGTCTCTGTATAAGTTTTTGCCACTTCTTGCAAATCTAAAATTATTTCAAAATGAAAAGATTGTTTAAGACAGTCAGTAGAAGCATCAGTCAGCTACAGGATTTTGATCCTAGCATCACTGCTCTGTCATCCTTTGCAACTCTGAACTCTCTTTATTCTTTTCCATCCTCACCTGTGTGGTGTGTTTGCAATTTTGCTGCATATATTGCACAAAGCAAGGAATCATTTTGTGGATGATAGCTGGTTTTATTTCCCCAATACAACCTGTTCAACATGAAGACATAAACAATGAATTCCAGATCAATTCCAACAAGATTGATCAATCAACTTTTTTGCTACACATTGTGTGGATGGTATAGAGAAAGTATACGGCCAAAAAATTTACAGTTTAGTTCAGAAGACATGAGTAGCACACATAATACAAAAGAACACATGTAAGATAATATATGTATTAAATTGTGTACTGCAGGACATTAGCAAAAACAGTGCAGGAAAGGACTTCCAAAAATCCTCTCTTGCATAGAAGCAATGAGAATGCTAGAGAAAACTCTAAGAATTAAATTTTTCAGAACTCCGGAAATTAACCAAAAGCTTGCAACAATTCAGGGAGCATTTATTCAAGAGAAATGGCTGAACCTGAGTAAAAGCAGCACAATCTGTGGCATTTTAATTTACCCTATTCCCATCCCACTCCTTTCCTAGTTTCACAGTAGCTTCAAAAGCCAGTGGACCACAATCTTGGTGAAAAAAAGCAGCCTAGAAAACACTTCAGGAAGCAAAATGTGGTTGGAGCACCTTCAAAGTTCATGCCAAGAATTACTCTCATACCTAACAAGAAAAAGACTCCACAAGAAAAGAAAACCATAGACCAATATCCATTACAAATATAGGTGCGAAAATCCTTAACAAAACACTAGCAAACTAAATCCAGCGACATATAAAAAGGGTCCTACACCTTTTTTAAAAAAAGAAAATGTAACTTCATTAATAGTATTTTTTTACATTCTAGGGTGTTGTTGCAGAGCAGTTGAGAAGGAGAGGGAGGGGAGAAGGGAAAGGGGAAGGAAATGTGACGGGAGAAGGAAGAAGGAGGAGGGGCCGGATCGAGGTCTGTGGCACCCCCTTCATTCCCACAGGGGAGACTGGGAGGCCTCCAGCGGTGGCTTGGTCATTGCTGGGCTGGGTGCAGATGTCGGGGGGGGGTGGCAAAAGCCACCCCCCACCAACCCAGCTCGGAAACCTGGGGCCCTTCTTGCTGTGGTCATCACTGGGCTGACTGCATGTGTCGGGGGGGCATGACTGGGGCACATTGCCCCCAACCATCCCGGTTCAGAAGAGCCCAGGGTGCTTCCTGTGGCAGCTCAGTGGTCACCACTGGGCTGGCTGAGGGTGTCGGGGAGCATGGCCAAGGCCCTTGGGCCACCCACCACCGCAGCTTGGGAGAGCCCAGGGCATTTAATGTGGCCACTCAGTGGTTGTTGCCGGGCTGGTTGCACGTGTTGGGGGAATGTGGCTGAGGAGTGAGGCCCCCACTCTCGGGACTGGTTGCAGGTGTCAGGGGGCACTGCTGAGGCCCCCAACATTCTCCCCTCTTGGCTTGGTAGCCCAGGGGACTTCTGGTCCTTCTAGGTGTTATAGGAGTTCTTTGGTGAAATGAGACCTTTACTAATTAAAATCAAACTTTTTTCTGGTTGCAGGTACTTTGTTTTCTCTTTCAGTTCTGTGTTGGATTATTTGCTGTTCTCACCACTTAAACTCTGTGCTAGAACTAATTTGTTGTCCTTTGCTTACTTCTAAAATGGGGAAAATTCCTGTGGAGACCAGCACTTAAGCTCTGTGGTTAACTAAATTGCTGCTTTGCTGCTGATTCCCTAGGGAAGGCTTTTGGGGCAGCTCAGGTTTTAATGGTTGACTTTATAGGTACTTCTAGGTCTCGTGAGATCCAGTGCAACTGGGCTGTGTAGAAACTCTGGTCTGGGCCTGAGACTTGTCACCAAACTGCACTCCATGCAATTCTATATTCCTGACCAGTCTCCTCTGAGTGGTCCTGCGCTGATTGGGGGGCAGATCAGCTGTCCGTGCTGTGCTCCAGTGTCTCCCAGTGGGCCTGTCTCCACCACCACCCATGCTGCAAACACCACCCACAGGACGGGCCATGTGCCAGTCCCTCGTGATGACTCACCAGCCTCTGAGCGGCTCCTTTTTTTCAGTTGTGGTGGCTCTTCGCTCCTACGTGGGTCCATGGGAACCCTATAAGTGGTCTTGCTGGCCTGAGAGCCACCAAGGCCCTCTTCTCCCCTGCCACCTCCAAGCAACTTCATCTGAAGGGCACAGCTGTGACTTTTGCCAGCTCCTGCTCCATGTGCTCAGCAGCTCCAGCCTGGAAGCAGCTGGGATTTGAAACAATCAGAGCGGTTTTTTCTTTCTCTCATCATGGTTTCTCCCACCTTCATGCACTCCGTAGGTCTCTCCTCCTCTTCCTCTGAGCTCTAGAGGCCCCAGCTTTTCTGTCTCTGCTTTTTTATAGTTGTAAATTGGTTGATTTGTGGGAGAGAGTGATGTTGGGGACTGTCTACTCTGCCATCTTGACTGGAAGTCTCTCATACACCTTGAGCAAGTGGGATTCACCCAAGGAATGGAAGGTGGTTTCAACATATGAATATCAATGTAATATATACCATATTAATAGAATAAAGGACAAAAAACATATGATCATCTCAATAGATACAGAAAAAGCATTTGACAAAATTAAGCACCCTTCATGATGAAAATGCTCAAGAAATTAGAAATAGAAGGGAATTTCCTCACCCTAATAAGGGACATCTATGTAAAACCCATAATTAACCTCAGGAACAAAACAAGGATGTGCACTCTCACCAGAGGAGGTTCTAGCCAGGTCAATTAGGTAAGAAAAAGAAATAAAAGACATCCAGATTGGAAAGGAAAACTAATTCTATTTGCAGATGGCATGATTTTGTTTATAAAAAGCACAAGGAATCTTTAAAAAAAAACTCTTAGAACTAAAAAACAAGTTCAGGAGGACTTTAAAAGGTAAGGAGAGTCTGTCTTTCTCTTTGCTCTCTCTGCTTCCACCATCTTGTAATGTGAGACCCATGGGTCACTGTTGCCACCACCAGATGGACTCTGGACTTCGCAGCCTCAGAAACTGTAAGCAATAAATGTCGTTTTTGACTTCCAGTCAAGATGGCGGTATAGACGGTCCCAGCATCACTCTCTCCCACAAATCAACCAATTTACAACTATAAAAATGTAACATCAGCCAAGCTGGGGCCACTGGAGCTCAGGTGAAGATGAGGAGAGACCTACGGAATTCACGAAGGCAGGAGAAACCATGAAGAGAGAAAGAAAAAACTGCTCTCAGTGTTTTGGGCTGTGGCCGCTTTAACGCTGGAGCACATGGAGCAGGAACTGGCAGAAGCCGCAGCTGTGCCCTTTAGATGGAGTTACTTGGAGGCGGAAGGGGAGAAGAGGACTTTGGTGGCCCCCAGGACAGCAAGACCACTAACAGGGTTTCCTTGGACCCACGCAGCTGTGAGGAGCCAGAACAGCTGAAAAAGGGGAGCCGCTCAGAGGCCAGTGAATCATCACAGGGGACTGGCAGAGGGCCCGTCCCTTGACAAGTGTTTGGAGCACAGGCGGTGGGGGAGACGTGCCCACCAGGAGAACACCAGGACACAGCAAGGACAGCTGATCTGCCCCCCAATCAGTGCAGGACCACTCAGAGGAGACTGGTCAGGAATATAGAATCACATGGGGTGGAGTTTGATGAAAAAACTCAGGCCCAAATCAAAGTTTCTACCCAACCCAGGTGCACCGAGTATCTGGAGAGCCGGAAGTACCTATAAGGTCAACCATTAAACCCTGAGCTGCACAAAAAGTCTTCCATAGGGAAATAGCAGCAAAGCAGCTATTTAGCTCAACCACAGAGCTCAAGTACTGGTTCCCACAGGAAGTTCCCCTGTTTTTAGAAGCAAGCAAAGACAAAAACTTAGTTCCAGGCCAGACACACCATGAATGCCTTGGGGCCCACCAGGGGACATGAGGCATGAAGCCAGAGGCAGGACCCCCACCAACAACCACTCAAACAACCAACACCTCAGGACCCCACCCAGAACTTGAGGATTAGAGTCAAGGACCGGATGCCACTCCAACATACCAGCACACCACCAATGCCTAGGGGCCCGCCCAGGGACTCAGGGCTAGCAGCCAGGGACTGGACCCCCTTCCCACAAACAGGCATGTTGTGACGGTGCCTCAGGGCCCCACATGAGGGCCCGAGGCATGGAGAAGGGGACCGGACCTCCCTCCCACAACCAGGCACACCACGCCAGCACCTCAGGGTCTGCCCAAGGACCCAAGGCATGGAGAATGGGACTGGACACCCCTCCCACAACCAGGCACACTGTGCCAATGCCTCGGGGCCTGCCCAGGGACCTGGGGCATGGAGAAGGGGACTGGAGCCCCCCTCCCACAACCAGGCTCACTATGCCAGCACCTCGGTGCCTACCCAGGGACATAGGGTAAGGAGCTGGGACCAGACCCACCCTCCCACAACCAGGCATGCCAGGTCAACACATCAGGACCCACCTGGGGGCCTGAGGCATGGAGAAGGGGACCAAACCTCCCTCCCACAACCAGGCACACCATGCCAGTGCCTTGGGCCCCACCCAGGGTCCCAGGACATGGAGAAGAGGACCAGACCTCCATCCCACAACCAGGCACCCTGCACCAACACTTCGGGGCCCACTCAGGGACCTGGAGGAATGACAAGGAGACCAGACCCCCCTCCCACAACCAGGCACACCACGCCAGCGCCTTGAGGCCTGTGCTGGGACCCGGGGCATGGAGAAGGGGACCAGACCCACCTTCCACAACCAGGCACCCTGTGCCAGCTCCTTGGGGGTGGCCCTGGGACCTGGGGCCTGGAGAAGGGGACCGGACCCCCCTCCCACAACCCGGTACACTGTGCCAGCACCTTGGGGCCTGTGCTGGGACCCGGAGCATGGAGAAGGGGACCAGACCCACCTCCCATAACCAGGCACCTCACGCCAGCTCCTTGGAGACTGACTGCCCTGGGACCCAGGTCCTGGAGAAGGGAACCGGACCCCCCTCCCACAACAAGGCAAACCATGCTGGCACCTCAGGGCCTGCCCAGGGACCCAGGTTAAGGAGAAGAGGACTGAACCCCACTCTCGCAACCAAGTACACCACGCCAGCACCTTGGGGTCTGTGCTGGGACCTGGAGCATAGAGAAGGGGACTGGACCCCCCTCCCACAACCAGGCATCCTGTGCCAGCTCCTTGGGGCCTGCCCTGGGACCCGGGGCCTGAAGAAGGGGACCAGACCCCCCCTCCCACAACCAGGTACACTATGCCAGTACCTTGGGGCCTGCGCTGGGACCTAGAGCATGGAGAAGGGGACCAGACTCCCCTCCCACAACCAGGCACCCCATGCCAGTGCCTCAAGGCCCACCTGGGGACCCGGAGTATGGAGCCTGGGACCAGAGCCCCCCTCCCACAACCAGGCCCCCCTGTGCCAGTGCTTTGGGGCCCACCCAGGGATCTGGGGCATGCAGAAGGGGACCAGACCCACCTCCCACAACCAGTCACCCCACGCCAGCACCTCAGGGCCAGCCCGGGGACCTGGGGCTTGGAACTGAGGATCAGACACTCTCCACAACCAGGCACACTGCCAGCACCACAGAGCAGGCCAAAAACATCTCCTCCATGTAGGTGGCCCACCACAACCACCACGATAACCACGGCTGCCGTGAAGGTGGCTAGATGCCACAACCACTGCACAGATGGTCCACCAGCCACTGGAGTGATTTGACGCAAGGACAGTCACCAGCAGAGATAAAGAAAGGAGGAGGATGTCTGTCTCCACAGAGCCCATTCCATAATGATGGAAGGGACATCTGCTCTATGATAGTACTGGGGGACCTGATCGTGCCTCTCAGCACTGGACAGATCATTTGGGCAGCAAATCAACGAACTAACCATTATTCTTTCAGAGGGAGAGAAGAAATCTAGGGTAATTAGAGGGGGGAGGGGGAGAGGAAGGGGGATAAGAAGGGATTAGACAAGGGTGATAAAGAATAATTACAATTTGTAGCAATATATATGCTAGTAATATTGATTTGATCAACATATCTCAATGTTGAAACCCAAAAATATGTATAATCAATTTTGATTCAATAAAAATTTAAAAAATAAATTAATTAAAGAAATAAAATAAAATAAAAAACAAGTTCAGAAAAGCTGTAAGAAACAGGATCAACATACACAAATCATTTGTATTTCCATATACCAGTAATAAACAATCTGAAAATGAATTAAAACAATTCCATTTACAATAACATCAAAAAGAATAAAATACTTAGTTTTTTTTAATTGCACCACTTATACATGGAAAACTACAAAATATTGTTTAAAGGATTTAAAGGGGACATAAATAAATGGAAAGACATTACATGGTCATGGATTGAAGACAATATTGTTAAGATGGCAATACTCCTCAAATTAGTCTACAAATTTAATACAAACCCTATGAAAATCCCAACTGGCTTCTTTGAAGAAATTTGCAAGCCAATTCTAAAACTCATATGGAAATGCAAGGGACCCAGAAGAGCCCAAACAATCTTGAAAAAAAGGAAAAAAGTTGGAGAACTCACACATCACAACTTCGAAACTTACTGCAAAGGTACAGAAATAAAAAAGAAAATTGCAGTACTGGTATAAGGATATTTACATAGATTAATGTAGTAGAATTCATATCCCAGAAATAAAGCCATACATTTATGGTCAGTTGATTTTCCACAAGGGTGTCAAAACTCTTTCATCATCAGGGGAATCAATCATCTTTTCAACAAATGGTTCTGGAACAAATGGATATCCACATGCTAATGAATGATGTTATACCTGACCTCATATCATACATAATGTTTATTTCAAAATGGATCAAAGACTTAAATGTAAGATCTAAAACTAAAATTCTTAGAGAAAACACAGGTGTAAATTTTTATGATCTCTGCAATAATTTGTTGTAAATTTTCATGACCTAGACTAGGCAACTATTTCTTAGATATGATACCACAATCACAAGCAACCAAAGAAAAATAGATAAATTGGACTTTATCAAAATTAAAAATATCTGTGCTTCAATGGACACTATCAAGAAAGTGAAAAGAAAACCCACAGAATGAGAGAAAATATTTGCAAATCATATATCTGATAAGGGACTAACATCCAGAATATATGAAGAACTGTTACAATTCAACAATAAAGTGACAACCTAACTAAAAAATTTGCAAAGAAAGAAGCCAATCTAAAAGGGCTATAAACTATATGATTCCAATTATATGACATTCTGCAAAAACTCAAAATTGTAAAGACAATAACAAGATCAATGCGTGGATGAGCAGGGGGTGGGAAGTTGAACAGGTGAAACACAGGAAATTTTTTAAAGGGTGGTGGAACTATTCTGTGTGATATTGTAATGGTGAATACCTGACACCATGCATTTGTCAAAACCAGTTGAACTCTAAAACACAAAGAGTGAACCTTAATATATGCAAAGTTTTAAAATCATTTTAAAAATATGAGGATCCCAAAATGGAATGTAGGCTGTGACAAAAGACTCTAACTGTATTACACATGAATGAAACAATCTCACTAGAAGGGACTAGTGGGGAAGATGCTGACCTAAGTAACTTGGAAAATGAGTCTGTAAGACTGGGCAAAAGAAACTGCACATAGCATAGCACTGTACTCTAGTCGATTAAGTTGTCTCCCACAGGGATATAGGTTAACAATTCTCATACTGTTATATATGTATACTGGAATTGAGCAATTAAGTAAATAGATGGTGGATGGTGGGGGCCAGGTTTTTCACTGTTGGACTGGGAGATTACAAATAAGCAAGGGAGTACCCTACTAGATTGATCTATGTGGTAATGGATTATATTTGCAGACATTAGTATAAACTCATGTTTAGCTTAATGTAGATACACATGGTTACATATAGAAATATTTATAGATATGTGCATATACATAAATAAGTATACACACACACACACATCTTGCTGTCAGCTGAGAGGGCCTAGAGGCAATGGCACCCCAGTATAAATGAAAACATTTAGCTCCCAGATCTTGGTTTCTAATACCATTCTCCTGTAAAAGGAGAAATGGCTGATTCTAAGACTGGAGAGTACACGTACGAAAAGAGCCTGGAGCATCTTATAATTCCAGAAAGTAAGGAAGTGTGAAAAAGAAAAAGCACATTGATAGGGTATATCAAAAGAACATAGGAGAAATGTACGCTGCACATAGAAACATCCTTCAAATAGTATATTATGCAAAAGGGGGGGAAAGAGTAACTTCACAGTGGAGAAACTTGACAAACACTACCTCAGCCAGGTGATATAGATCAACACCAACAGAAATAAGTTATGTTCATCGTAAGTACCCTCACCTCAGCCTAATCATGAGAAATCTGACAAACCCCAATAGAGGGACATTCTAGAAAATACCTGCCCAGTACTCCTCGAAACTGTCAAAGTCGTCAGAAACAAGGAAAATCGGAAACTGTCACAGCCAAGAGAAGCCTAAGGACACATGATGAATAAATGTAAGGTGTTACCCTGAATGGGATCCTGGAACAGAATAAAGACATTGGGTAAAAAACAAAGTACTTTTTAATTAATAAAGTAATTTTAATACCTTAATATAGTGACTTTATCAATACTGATTCATTAATTGTAACAAATGTACTATACTAATAGAAGATGTTAATAATATGGGAAACTGGGTGTGGGGTGTATGGGACCTCTCTGTACTATCTTTGCAATTTTTGGACACAAAAAATAATTATGTTTTGTAATGACGAATATGCTAATAATCCTGATTTGATCATCACATATTGTACACAAAAACTGATAGTCATCTCTGTACCCCACAAATATGTATAATCAACTATGTTTCAATAAAAATAAATGAATAAATAATAAAACTATAAAATATAGTTTTTTTAAGGGGCAGAGTATTTGAATAGACATTTCTCAAAAAAAGATAGAAATGGCAAATAAGCACATGAAAAGATGCTCAACATTGGTAGCCATTAGGAAAATACAAATCAAAACAATGAGATACCACTTCACACCTAGTAGGATGGCTATAATAAAAAGGATGGAAATAGTAAGTATTGGCAAAGATGTGGAAAAATTGGAACCTTCATATTTTGCTGGTGTAGTAAAGTAAAATGTAAAATGGTGCTTTGAAAACCAGTCTGGAGGTTTCTCAAAAGTTTAAAAATATACTTACCATATGATCCAGCAATTCCACTCCTGGGTATATACACAAAAAAGTTGAAAACATATGTCCATACAAAAACTCATACATTAATATTCATAGAATTCTTATTTATAATAGCCAAAAAGTGGACAAGACAATTGTCTATCAACAGATGAATGGATAAACAAAATGTGATATGTTCTTACAATGGAATATTATTTAGCCATGAAAAGGCATGATGTATTGATACATGCTGTAACATGGATGAATCTTGAAAACATGCTAAGTGAAAGAAGCCAGACACAAAGGCCATATATTGTGTGATTTCACTTACACGAAATGTTCAGAATAGACAAGTCCACAGAGACAGAAGTGGATTTATGGTTGCCTAGGTCTAGGGAGTGGGGTAGGATGGACTGAATGTTTGTGTCCTTCCCAAAATTCATATGTTAAAACTCCAATCCCATTGTGATGGTATTATGAGGTGGGGCTTTTGGGAGGTAATTAGGTCATGAGGATGGAGTTCTCATGAATGAGATTAGTGCCCTTATAAGATGAGGCTACAGGGCTAGCTAGCTATCTTTCTACCATGTAAGGGTACGATAAGAAGTCAGCAGTCTACAACCCAGAAGAGGACCCTCGCCAGAACTCTACCATGCTGGCACCCTGATCTTGGACTTTCAGCCTCCAGAACTGTGAGAAATAAATTTCTGTTGTTTATGAGCCACCCACTACATGGTACTTTGGTATAGACACCCAAACTAAGACATGGAGTGATTGTTCATGGGCATAGGGCTTTTGGGAG
This sequence comes from Galeopterus variegatus, assembly GCF_000696425.1. Classification (NCBI taxonomy): domain Eukaryota; kingdom Metazoa; phylum Chordata; class Mammalia; order Dermoptera; family Cynocephalidae; genus Galeopterus; species Galeopterus variegatus. The sequence goes on along the minus strand of NW_007729228.1, from coordinate 80,990 downwards.
GAGTGATAAAAAAGGTTCTATAAATAGAAAGTGGTGATGGTTTGTGGTGTAAGACATAAAATTAAGGCTCAATATTATGTGTTGTCTTGACATCTGAAATGGGAGGGAGAGAGGGTGTGGCTCTAATGGCCTAACTGCAAGCCATCTGTTATGCTTCGAATATGGTTCATCTACCTCAAAACTCATGTTGAAATTTGATCTTTTTTTTTTTTTTTTTTTTTTTTGGTTTTTTTTTGTGTCC
>NW_007729228.1:55424-80324 GCF_000696425.1 Galeopterus variegatus | reverse complement strand
CCGGTCTGTATGTGGGATCCGAACCCTCGGGCGGGAGCGCCGCTGCGCTTCCCAAGCGGCGCACTATCCAGTGCGCCACCGGGCCGGCCCGAAATTTGATCTTTAATGTGGTTGTGTTGGGAGGTGGGGACTAGTGGGAGGTCTTTGAAACATCCTCATAAATAGATTAAAACCCCATTGGTAGGAGTGAGTGAGTTCATGTTCTCACCGGGCTGGATTAGTTTCTATGAGAGTGGGCTGTTATAAATGGAGGACATCCATTGTGTTTTGTCCCTTCACACGTATCTGCTTTCCCTTTGACCTTCCACCATGTTATGATACAACATGAAAGCCATCTCCAGAAGCCAGCACCATGCCCTTGAACTTCCCAGCAGAACCATCAACTAAATAAACATCTTTTCTTTAGAAATTACCCAGTTTCAGGTATTCTGCTATAGCAACAAAAAATGGACTAAGATAGCATCCTCAGGCAAAATTCCTGCTTATCCCTGAGTAGCATATTTCAGGTCCCTGTCAGTCTGTGGAATTATTCAAACAAGCCAATCACATTCATCCATGGGAACCAAGGGTTCCTTCACCATTTTGATACTATAAAGGCTACCTCCCACAGCCCCTACTTGTTCACTCTGTCCCTGGGTTCAATTCCTCTGTGGCCCTGCATAGCATGCTGTGTCCTCCCATGCAGTGCCAATCATAGTCCCAAAAGACACAACCCCAAATGCCATAATCCTAGATATTGAAATCCCAAAAGATTAAAATCCCGAAAATCACCACACTGAAAGATTAAAATCCTGAATGTTAAAATTCTGAAAGCTGAATTCTCAGGAAGTGATTAGTGCTTTTTTGGTTGTACGCAGGATATTTGCATCATATTAGGGAGAACTATTATCTTGTTATTTTATTTATGTGAAAGTTAAGTATGGTTGAGGAGAGACTTGACTGTTGAAGAAGGGACACTTCTTATTTAAACCCTAAATCTGACATAAAAATAACTAGCATGTGCTTCCCTTTGGCTAATGGATGGCACCTATGAAACTGTCCCCACTGGTTTTTATCAACTATATACAATTCACGTCCCTGTTGGATCCAAAAATTCTAGAAATTATCTGCTGTTTATGTATTAATGACAGAAACAATGAAGTATTTTATAAATACTCATTTGAAAATTTGGTGGACTTTGCAGAAGAAAACGAATTTCAATTGAATCCCCAAACCATAATGACAGATTTGGAACTAAGTGCAATCAAGGCTTCTAAAATGAATTTCAAGGTGTTACCAATAACACTTGTTTTTTCCATTCAGCCCAATGCATTTGGTGGAAAATTGAGATGAGTTGGATTGGCCTCACAATACAGCAATAATGAAAACTTCAGTTTAAAAATGCATCATTTTTCTGCTCTGGCATTTCTTCCAGCTGATGAAATTCCAGGAGCTTTTAATGAATTAAAGCTGTATTTGTCTGAAGAAGCCAGCAAAATTACTAACAAGTTTGAAAATAATTATGCAAACAGTAGGATAAGAAGACGTAAGCAACGGTGTCACTGTTTCATCACCAGTACTGTTTCAACAAAATTTGTGGTCTATATGTGAGTGCATGCAGAATGGCTTTCCATGTACCCAAAACAACATAAAATCAGGCACAGAGGATGGGAAAATTTAACAGGGAATGCTCATGTCAGTGTATATTGAATCACAGAAGAATTTCAAAAAGAGTAGCACCACATAGAAAATGAATGTGAACATATTCTCTGAGAAAAGACGTGCTCTAAAAGGAAAAAAAAAGCAGCTCTTCACTGCAACATAAGACTTCCGAATATAGTTAATGATTGTGAAAGTTGGCCAGCTCTTATGGACTACCTTTGTGCAATTGCCCATAAAATAACCCTGTAATACACTTTTCCATATGCTGTTTTCTTTTTATTTATTTTTGTTTTGTTTTTTAGCTTTTTCCCACTATTTCAAATTGTGTTATTTTTTACAATATGCTGTGCTGTGTATTTTATCTCTGCATCATTCCCAATACTGGAGGTATAGATTGTATAATGACTTTCAGAGAGTTCTAATTCATTTTGTGAATTTTTTGCAAATTTGACTTCACAAAGGTGCATTATCACAAAGTTAACTTTGTGTGTAAGCATTGAGTGTGTACATAAAAATATTGCAACTGTCTCAATAGAAAAGATGACCTTTTTGTACATCTACATTTGTGAAAGATAAAACTTCTCAAGATCTTGGCTCTTTGGGCAACTGCATATGTGGTAGTAACCCATTGCAGGTTTTGATCAATCTCCTCAAAAGACTTAGGTTGTCTGTCACTGTATTTCAAATGACCACAGTTATAAAGGTGGGTGTGCACAATTACCAACCACAGAGAGATGCATTTATACATTTTGGTTTTGTCCTATTTATTTATGAATATGGTTCTATTATACTCATGCGACTGTCATTAACATCCATGAGTGTTTATGCTTACAAAAATATGTTACTATTGCCTATTTTATTTTGTAAAGAGGCCTATAAAGTGTTCTGTCATGTTTTTGTATGTTTCTCAAATAAATACCCATTTAAAATGTAAACAAATGCCTTTTAAATACTTTTTATTTTTTCCAGAAATCTGGTTTGGGGATTTTGAACTTTCAGGATTATGATTTTGGGGATTTCAACATTTGGGATTATGATGTTCAGGATTGTGTCTTTCGGGATTATGGCCCAAATCCCACATGTGTCTCACTTTCAATCAAAAGCTAGAAGTGATTGAGCTTAGTGAGGAAGGCATATCAAAAGCCAAGTTAGGCCGAAAACTAAGCCTCCTGTGCAAAACAGTTAACCAAGCTGTGAATACAAAGGAAAACTTCTTGAAGGAAATTAAAAGTGCTGATAAGAAAGTGACAGCCTTGTTGCTGATATGGAGGAAGTGTCAGTGGTCTGGATAGAAGCTCAAACCAGCCACAACATTCTCTTAAAGCCAAAGCCTAATCCAGAGCAGGGCTGTCATTCTCTTCAATTGTATGAAGGTTGAGAGAGGCAAGGAAGCTGCAGAAGAAAATTTGAAGGTAGCAGAGGTTGGTTCATGAGGTTTAAGAAAGAAGCTGCCTTCACAACATAAAGGTGCAAGGTGAAGCAGCAAGTGCTGAATGTAGAAGCTGCAGCAAGTTATCCAGAAGATCCAACTGAGATCACTGATGAAGGCGGCTACACTAGGCAACAGATTTTCAATGTAGACAAAACAGACATATCGAAAGAAGATGCCATCTAGGACTAGAGAGAAGTCAATGCCTGGCTTCAGAGCTTCAAAAGACAGGATGACTCTCGTTAGGGACTAATGCAGCTGGTGACTTTAGTTGGAGCTAATGCTCCTTACCATTCAGAAAAGTTTAGGGCCCTTGGAAATTATGCTAAATCTACTCTGCCTGTGCTCTATAAATGGAACAAGAAAGCCTGGATGAGAGCACATCTGTTTATAGCATGGTTTACTGAATATTTTAAGCACACCACTGAGAGGTATTGCTCAGAAAAAAAGATTCCTTTCAAAATATTACTGCTCACTGATAGCGTACCTAGTCACTCAATAGCTCTGATGGAGATGCACAAGGGGATCAATGTTGAAAACAACATGCCTGCTAACACAACATCCATTCTGTAGCCCATGGATCAAGGAGTAATTTCAACTTTCAAGTCTTGTTATTTAAGACATAGATTTCATAAGGCTGTAGCTGCCATAGATAGTGATTCCTTTGGTGAATATGGGCAAATTAAATTGAACATTTTCTGGAAAGGATTCACCATTCTAGATGCCATTAAGGATATTTGTGATTCATGGGAGGAGATCATAATATCATCATTAACAGGAGTTAAGAAGAGATTGATTTCAACCCTTATAGATAACTTTGAAGGGTTCAAGACTTAAGTGAAGGAAGTAACTGCAGATGTGGTGGGAATAGCAAAAGAACTAGAATTAGAAATGGAGCTTGAAGATGTCACTGAATTGCTGCAATCTCATGATAAAATTTTAACGGATGAGGAGTTGCTTCTTAAGGATAAGCAAAGAAAGTGGTTTCTTGAGATGGAATCACTCCTGGTGAAGATGCTGTAAACATTGTTGAAATAATAACAAAGGGTTTAAAATATGACATAAATTTAGTTAATAAAGTAGCAGCAGGGTTTGAGAGGATTGACTCCAATTTTGAAAGAAGTTCTACTGTGGGTAAAATGCTATCAAACATCATTGCATGCTACAGAGATCTTTTGTAAAAGGAAGAGTCAACTGATGTGGCAAACTTCATTGTTGTGTTTTAAGAAATTGCCACATCCACCCCAATGTTCAGTAAACACCACACCAATCAGTCAGCCGCCATCAACATCGAGGCAAGACCCTCCACCAGCAAGAAGATTACAACTCGCTGAAGGCTCGGATGATTGTTAGCATTTTTTTTAGCAATAAAGTATTTTTTCTATTTTAACTTCTCAATAAACATTGCAGTTGATTTTCGTGACCCTTTACCCATTCCTCTTTCCCAGCTCCCTCTCTCCCCACCCCCATATCATATCTGTTCACCTGTCTTAACAAGTTCAAGGAATTGTTGTGTTGTTGTGTCTTCTTCCCCCCTTATTTGTTTGTGTGCTTATTTATTTATTTTTAGCTCCCACAAATAAGGGAGAACATATGGTATTTCTCTTTCTGTGCCTGACTTGTTTCACTTAATATAATTTTTTCTAAGTCCATCCGTGTTGTTGCGAATGGTAGTATTTCATTCTTTTTTTTTTTTACAGCAGAGTACAATTCCATTGTGTAGATATACCAGTTTCCTTATCCACTCATCTGATGATGGACATTTGGGCTGGTCTAAACTCTTGGCTATTGTAAACAGTGCTGCAATAAATATGGGAGTACAGGTATCCCTTCGGCATGATTATTTCTATCCCTCTGGGTATATTCCCAGCAGTGGAATAGCTGGGTCATATGGTAGATCTATCAATAATTGTTTGAGGAACCTTCATACCGTTTTCCATAAAGGCTGCACCATTTTGTAGTCCCACCAACAGTGTATGAGAATTCCTATTTCTCTGCAGCCTCACTAGCATTTATCATTCTCAGTCTTTTGGCTATTAGCCACCCTAACTGCAGTGAGATGGTATCTTCAAGTGGTTTTGATTTGCATTTCCCAAATGCTGAGTGATGTTGAGCATTTTTCCATGTGTCTGTTGGACATTTGTATATCTTCCTTTGAGAAATGCCTATTAAGCTCCTTTGCCTATTTTTAATTGGGTTATTTGTTTTTTGGCCGTAAAGTTCTTTGAGTTCCTTGTATATTCTGGATATTAATCCTTTGTCAGATATATATATTGCAAATATTTTCTCCCACTCTGTTGGTTGCCTTTTCACCCTGATGATTATTTCTTTTGTGGTGCAGAAGCTTTGTAGTTTGATTTAATTCCATTTGTTTATTTTTCCTTTAGTTGCCTGTGCTTTGTGGGTCATAGTCATGAAGTCTGTACCCACTCCTACTTCCTGAAGTGCTTACCCTATGTTTTCTTTAAGGAGTTTTATTGTCTCAGGATGTATATTTAATTCTTCAATCCATTTTGAGTTGATTTTGGTATATAGTGAGAGGTACAAATCCAGTTTCATTCTCCTACATATGAATATCCAGTCTTCCCAGCACCATTTTTTGAAGAGGCAGTCTCTTCCCCAGTGTGTAGACTTGCTGCCTTTGTCATAGATCAGATGGCTGTAGGTGTATGGGTTGGTTTCTGGGTTCTCTATTCTGTTCCATTGATCTGTGTGTCTGTTTTTATGCCAGCACCATGCTGTTTTGATTATTATAGCTTTGTAATATAGTTTAAAGTCAGGTAGTGTTATGCCTCCAGCTTTATTTTTTTGCTCAGGAGCGCTTTAGCTATTCATGGTCTTTTGTTATTTCAATAAATGTATGAACAGTTTTTTCCATTTCTGAGAAAAATATGATTGGTATTTTGATGGGGAATGCATTGAATCTGTAGATCACTTTATGTAGTATGGACATTTTCACAATGTTAATTCTTCCAGTCCAAGAGCATGAGATATCTTTCCATCATCTTGTGTCCCCTTTAATTTCTCTCAATAGTGCTTTGTAATTCTCTTCATAGAGATTTTTCACATCCTTGGTTAACTTTATTCCTAAGTATTTTATTTTCAGGGTGGCTATTGTAAATGGGCTAGCTTTCTTGATTTCTTTTTCTGCACGTTCACTGTTGGAATATAGAAATACTACTGATTTTTCTGTGCTGATTTTGTATCCTGCAACTTTGCTGAAATCATTTATCAACTCTAGGAGTTTTTTTGTAGAGGCTTGAGGCTGTTCAATGTATAGGATCATATCATCTGCAACCAGGGACAGTTTGACTTCATCTTTTCCAATCTGGATACCCTTTATTTCCTTCTCTGATTGCTCTGGCTAGTACTTCCAACACTATGTTGAATAGGAGTGGTGACAGTGGGTATCCTTTTCTAGTTCCTGTTCTTAAGGGAAAAGCTGCAGCTTTTCCCCATTCAGGATGATATTGGCAGTGGACTTATCATATATTGCTTTAATTGTGTTGAGATACTTTGCATCTATACCTAACTTGTAGAGAGTCTTTATCATGGACAAATGTTGAATTTTATCAAATGCTTTCTCAGCGTCTATAGAGATGATCATATGGTTTTTGTCTTTGATTTTATTGATGTGGTGTATCACATTTAGTGATTTCCATGTGTTGAACCAACCTTGCATCCCTGGGATGAATCCCAATTGACCATGGTGTATAATTTTATGTATGTGTTGCTGTATTCTGTTAGGTAATATTTTATTGAGGATTTTTGCATCTATATTTGTCAAGGATATTGGTCTGTAGTTTTCTATTTTTGATGTATCTTTGTCTGGTTTTGGTATCAGGGTTAGGGAAATAGAAACCCAAAAAACAATACAAAAAATCAATGAAACAAAAAGTTGTTTTTTTGAAAAGATAAATAAAATTGACAAACCTTTAGCAAGGCTAACTGAGAAAAGAAGGGAGAATGCCAAAATAACAAATATTAGAAATGAAAAAGGTGATATTACAACTGATACTTCAGAAATACAAGGAATCATTAGAGACTACTATGAACAACTATATGCCAACAAATTTGAAAATCTGGAGGAAATGGATAAATTTCTGGACACATACAAACTACCAAAACTGAGCCAAGAAGTTATAGAAAATCTGAACAGACCAATAACAATAAACGAGATTGAGGCTGTTATCAGAAGGCTCCCAACAAAGAAAAGCCCAGGACCAGATGTGTTCACTGCAAAGTTCAACCAAACCTTCAAAGAGAAACTGATACCAGTTCTCTACAGACTATTCCAAAAGATTGAAACCGAGGCCATTCTCGCAATATTTTTTAATTAGAGTATGTACGTTGTTTTTTAAAGATATAATGCTATTGTGCACTTAATAGACTACAGTATAAACATAACTTTTGTATGCACTGGGAAACTAAAAATTTTGCGTGACTCACTTTTTTGTAATATTTGCCTTATTGTAGCAGGCGGTGGTCTGGAACCAAACCAACAATATCTCTGAGGTATATCTGTATTATAAAGGAATAGTATGACCAATTGTATGTCAACAAATTAGATAACCTAGATGAAATGGACAAATTTCTAGAAACATAAAAACTACAAAACTGATTCAAGAAGAAATAGAAAATCTGTGTAGAACTGAAACAAGTAAAAATATTGAACTAGTTATAAAAAATTTCACACAAAGAAAAATTCAAGACTAGACAGCTTCAATGGTGAATTGTACCAAATGTTTAAAGAAAAATTAACACCTATCCTTCTCAAACTCTTCTAAAAACATAGAAAAGGAGCACTTCCTAACACATTTTATGAAGTAAGTATTACCCTGATACTAAACCCATAGGCATCGCAAAAAAATAAAACCAATATCCCTTTGATTATAGAAACAAAACATTTGACAAACTACTAGCAAGATGAATTCAGCAACATATGAAAAGGATAATACGAGGGTACATCAAAACATTCATGGACAGATACACATTATCTTTTAATTCTATTTTTCCATGAACATTTTGAAGCACCCTCATGAACCAAGTGAGATTTATCCCAGGAATGTAAGGTTGATTTAGACACTCAACAAACTAGGAATAGAAGGGAAATTCCTCAACCTGATAAATAGCATGTGTGAAAAACTCAGAGCTCGTATCATATTCAATGGTGAAAGACTGGAAGCTTTTCCACAGAGATCAGGAATAACACAAGGATGTTAGCTCCCACCACTTCTATTCAACATCATGTAGAGGTACCAGAGGTGGGAAAGTGGGGGAAGGGTTAGTGGGAAATTGGTAAAGGGCCACAAAAAATGATCACATTGTAAATGTTGAATATACTAATTATCCTGATTCGAGCATCACATATTGCACACAGGTATTGATATTCAATGTTGTGCCCCACAGATATGTACAATAAATTATGTTTAAATAAATAAATAAATAAAAAGAAAGTTTTAACCAGAGCAATTAATTAAGAAAAATAGATAAAAGTCATCCAAATTAGAAAGGAAAAAGTAAAACTATCTATATTCACAGATGGCATAATCTTATATATAGAAAATCCTAAAGAATTTTTTAAAACCAACTTTTAGAGCTAGCAAATGAATTCAGCAAAGTTGCAGAATGCAAGACCAACATGCAAAAGCTATTTGTATTTATATACGTTAGCAATGAACAATCTGAAAATGAAATTTAAAAAACAATTATACTTCCAATAGTATAAAAAAGAATAAACTACATAGGAATAAATCTAAACAAGGAAGTGCAAGACTTATACACTAAAAAATACAAAATATTGTTGAAAGAAATTAATAAAGCCAAAATAAATGGAAAGACATTCTGTGTTCACGGATTGAAAGACTTAATACTAAGATAACAATACTACCCAAAGCTACTATAGGCTCAATGTCATTCCAATCAAAATGCAAATGCCTTTTTTGCAGTAATGAATGACATGATTCTAAAATATATATGGAATTGCAAGGAATCCTAAGTAACAAAAATGATCTCGAAAAAGAACAAAGAGGGCTAGTATGTCTCAATTTCAAAACTTACTACAAACTTCAGAAATCAAACAATGTGCTACTGGAATAAGGATAGACATATAAATCAATGGAATAGAATTGGGAGTCAGATAGAAACCCATACGTCTAAGATCAATTGATTTTCAAATATGTGCCAAGACCATGCCATGGGGAAAGAATAGTCTCTTTAACAAATGGTGTTGGGATAATTTGATATCCACATGCAAAAGAATAAAGTGGGGCACTTACCTCACACCATTTACAAAAATTAAATCAAAATGGATCAAAGACCTAAATGCAAGATCTAAAATTGTAAGCCTCTTAGAAATAAAAGGAGGTAAAAATCTTCGTGACCTTGAATTTGGCAATGAAGTCTTATAAGATATAACCAAAGCACAATCAACAAAAGAAAAAATATATAAATTCAACTTCAACAAAATTAAAACTTTTGAGCACCACAGGATGCTATTGAGGAAGTAAAAAAGACAACCCATAAAAAGACAAAAATATTTGCATACTTCTACATTCATGTATCTGATAAGGGCCTAATAAATATAAAGAACCTGTACAAAACTCAAGTTGTTTTGTACAACTCAAAAAAAGATGAACAACCCAATTTTAAAATGAGCAAAAGACTTGAATAGACATTATGCAAAGAAGATATACAAATGACCAACAAGCACATGAAAAGATGCTCAACGTCATTCATGATTAGGGAAACAAAAATCAAAACCATAATAAGCTACCACTTAACATCCACTAAGATGGCTATAATTTATTTAAAAAAACAAAACAAAACAGAAAATAAAAAGTGTTGACAAAATGTGGAGAAATTGGAACTCTTATAAATTGCTGATGGGAATGTAAAATGGTGAAACAATCGTGAAAAATATGTTGGAAATTCCTCAACAAGTTAAACAGAATTACCAAATGACCCAGCAATTCCACTTCTGGAGTAATAAAAACATATGCCCACACAAAAAAATTTTGCATGAATGTTCATAGTGGCATTATTCATAACAGCAAAAAAAGTGGAATCTATTCAATTGTCCATCAACTGATGAATGAATAAGCAAAATGGAGTATATCCCACTTCTGGGTGTATACCCAAAGGAATGGAATCATCATGTTAAAGGGATACCTGCACTCCCATGTTCATCACAGTTCTGTTTACATGCAAGCTCTGTTTACATGTGGTTTATATAGCCAAGACATGGAACCAACCTAAATGTCCATTGATGGATGATTGGATAAGGAAACTGTAGCATATATATACCATGGAATACTACTCTGCAATAAAAAAGAATGAAATACTCCCATTTGCAACAACATGGATGAGCCTGGAGAAACATATGTTGAGTGAAATAAGCAAAGCACAGAGGGATGAATACCTCATGTTCTCACTCATAAGAGGGAGTTAAGAGAGAAAGAAGGAAGGAAAGAAAGACCACAGTGGTGCATGGGACTTGCAGAGGGAGAGAACATACCTTGGGATATAAAGTGGAGTGGGGAGAAAGGGGGAGGGGGAGGGAGGTTGGGGATAATTGTGTGGGGGACATGGGGTACAAACACAATGTGGTAATGGGTATGCTGCCAGTATGAATCTGGCCTTCACATCTTGGGCACGAGGGGTTACAATCAGCTTTGTATCTCATGAATATTCATAACCAATAAAAAATGGGGCATATCCATATAATGGAATATTATTCTCCCATAAAAAGGAATCAAGTATTGAGACATTCTACAACATTGATGAACTGGAAAAGCCACATATTGTATGATTCCATTTATATGAAATGTCCAGAATTGACAAATCCATAGACACAGAAAGCAAATTAGTGGTTGCCAGGGACTGGGGGAAGTAGAATGAGCAGTGGCTGCATAATGGGTACAGGGTTTCTTTTTGGTGTTCTGGAATTAGATATTGGTGATGGTTGTACAACATTGTGAATGTGTGAAAAGCCACTAAATCGTACAATTAAAATTGTTACAATGATGAATTATATGACATGTGGACTTTAACTCAATACAAAAAGGATGTGTGGTAAAGACATAAGGATAGACATATAAGTAATTGAGATATATTATAAATTGAGATAGACTTGAGAGTTCAGTGAAAAACCCATACATCTGTGGTCAACTGATTTTCAACAAGGGTGCCAAGACCAATCAATGGGGGGAAAAGTGGTCTTTTCTAAAATGAGGTGTCTATCACACTGCTAAACATGAATAACAAAGGTGGTTTGAGGATTGAGGTCACTGGCCCTGAAGAAATACAGAAAAGTTTCTCAGGGTGTGGCCCTTGGACTGGTGGGTTCAGAATTAATTGAAGAGTTTCTTAAAATTACAATTCCTGGGCCCTTTTTAGTGAATTAAACTCTCAGGTGTGAAGCCCAGGAAAATGTATTTTAACTAGCTACCTAGGTAATTGTAATGCATACTAAAGTTTGAGAATAACTGATATAGAGGTTAATAACATGGATTTCAGAGTTGGAAGAACCTGAGTTCAAATTCCAGCTCTCCCAATTAGTAGTTTTACCTTCTCTTCCTAGGTGTCTCTGTCAACTCCCTGTACTCACCCATATTATCCTACTTTGCTGGCTTAACTTTTACCATCAGAGGCCTGGGTTGGTTATTTGTCATTTATAGTAACCACAATGTAAGTGAAAAAATTCAGGTGCAAAATCTTAATACAAAACCTAAGTCCTTCCTTCCAGCACTATCCCATCTCTTATTCCAGCACCTCCAACAATACCCTGCACCCCAGGTCTGGTGCTCCCTGCTCATCTTCCTGTTGGGTATGGGAGACAAGAAATCAGAGAAAGCTTCACAGAAGGAGCTTCAATCTGAACTAGGACTTAAGCAACAGGGCAGGATTTCTACATGCAGAGATGGGGAAGAAAGAGTGTTCTAGAAGATGGCAAAGATATTAACATAAAGTTAAAGAGGGCAGTTGCTGCATGGTTTGAACTTGTCACTGGGACCAATCAGAAAGCTAGGCCTGGGTGACTTTGTCATTGGTTTACCAGTTTTCCTTCAACTTGCAGTTTTCATTCATTTTTCTGACCAATCAGTGAGCTTGGCCTTGCTTACTTTGCTTTTGGCTGACCCTCAACTTCCTGACCTTGTAACAACCTTACCTCTAGGTGTACAAACTCCAAGTGCAAATCTGTGGTTTTTTTCTGACACGTCCAGCCCAGCCGTCTTTTCCCCGTGCTCCTACTACTCCCCCAACTTCCAGCAGTAACACCTCTCCGTAACCCCTTATAGTCACAGGAGACGTCACATCTACTTGGGGTAGGGGACATGAAATCGGGAAGGTTTCACAAAGGAGGCTGTGTTTATGTCAAGTTTGGAGGGATGGGACAGGACTTTCCCAGAGACGGAAGGAAAAGGCATTTCATAGAGAGGCAACGATATGAATTCATTTATCCAAAAATGTTTATTGAGTGCTGCATCTTCTCCCATCAATCAATAATGCAATACAATTTTTTTGAGCACCTGCTAGGTGTTACGCTAGGCTCCCAGATACTCATTCACTCACTCAAGTTCCCACTTACTAAGACTTGCTCCACTTACCCACCCATGGACTCTGTAGCTGATGAAGGTGTGCTCCAAGGACCACCTGCATGAGTCACCTGAGTGGTTTACTAAACATGCAGGTGGGAATATGCCACCTCCTGTATCTTTGCTGTACACAGTGCTTCAGGCCCTAAGTAATCCTTATCTTCAAAGCTGTCAGACTTCCAGGGCATCAGGCTCCTCATTCTCTCCCCTCATCCCACCACCATCTCCAACTTCCTAGTTTCTACTCACCATCAGATCTTTTTTTCTTTTTAATTATAGTAAAATATATATAATATAAATTTTTCATTTTAACCACTTTTAAGTATACAATTCCATGGCACTAACCGCATTCACATTGTTTTATAACTACTACCACAATCTATTTCTAAAGTGTTTTCATTACCCCAAAGAGAAACTCTGTGCTCTGTACGTTAAACAACTCCCCATTTCTCCTCCCCCACCCCACCCCCGGTAACTCTAATCCACTTTCCGTCTCTATGAATCTGACTATTTTAGATATGTCATATAAGTGGAATTATACAATATTTGTCATTTTGTGTCTGGCTTATTTCACTCAGCATAATAATGCCTTCAAGTTTCATCCATGTTGTAATATGTATCAAAATTTTCTTCCTTTTTATGGCTGAATAATATTCCATTGTGTGTATTTGCCAAAATTTGTTTATCCATTCTTCCACCAGTGGACATTTGAGTTGTTTCCACCTTTTGGCTATTGTGAATACTAGAACAACGAGCATTCGTGTTTGAGTATCCGTATGAGTCCCTGTTTTCAATTCTTTGGGGCATATACCTAGGAGTGGAACTGCTCGATCATATAGTACTGCTATGATGAACTGTCTGAGGAACTGCCATGCTGTTTCCACATCAGCTGCACCATTTTACACTCCCACCAGCAATGTATAAGGGTACTAATTTCTCCACATCTCCACCAACACATACCACAAGCCATTAATAGCATCTTCATTCAAAATATACCTTTACTTAGGTAGTTGATCCTCTTCAGTCTGGCTTATTTGAAACTAAAAGTTCTTTCTATCTGTAATTGTACACACTTCAACTATGAAATCTAAGGTGAAGAAACTGGAATGGATCTTAAGCTGCAGTCACAACCGAGCAGAAAATCTTTGAAAAAATTGGAGATGATTGAGGAAAGAGAGATTGGTGTCCTTTGACACCCTTTCATCGACTGAATTTAAATTGACTCCAGTGACAGCATCTGCAGCTGTGATAGAAAGGTTAACATTTCATAGATCACTTAACAACTGTGCCCATAGCCATTGAAGTGAAGAGGTCAGCAGACTGGGAGTAAATGACACTATGCCACTCACATTCGGAGTCATTCCTTTTAGTTAATTATTTCAGAACTTTTGGGTGATACAATTTGGCCATTTCTCCCTATTTTTAAGGTACTCAAGCAATTTAGGCATTTAAATGTTCTTCCATTTGTAAGAGGTTTAATCACTTAGTCCTGCATTTTCAATCTTCTTGACTCAATTGAAGACTTACAAAGTGTTCCTTTTAGCTAAGTTTGGAAAGAGAACAGCAACAGCTGAGTCAACCCTATTATTTGGGATCAGAGTTAGTGAAGTAAGCTGGGCTGCCACCAAGCCTTTTACTGGTGTTGCAGTATGTCTCAAAGTGTGGCCTGGAGACCACCTGCATCAGAAAAACCTGGGGGTGTTGTTTTAAAATAAAACTCTCCCCAGAACTGGGCTAATCAATCTTTTAGGTTTTCCCAGGACTGAGGGGTTCCCCCAGACACCAGACGGTCAGTGATAAAATGGAAAATCTCAGACAAACCAGGATGGGTGGTCACCCTTCCCCAGACCTATTGAATCAGAATCACTGCTTTCATATAAATACTAAATTTTGAGAACCACTACAGTGGCCAAAGCACTCCATCTCAACTCCCCATTGAGAACCACCCCTGTGCCCACCACTCCTAGCCTGCAGCTCACTCTGGCACTGCTTTTTCTGACTGCTTTAACTGTTACCGTCTTCCCTTATTACATGTAGGCAGTCCTCTTCTTTCATTTAGAGGGCAGTGCTTTTAGGGCAATGCCCTAAAAACAGCTAAGCAAATAACAGAATCATCACTGTTGCTTTTGTCTATGTGCTAGGAAAAACAGAGGGGAGGTTGTAGATGTTCATTCCCTCATTCGTTCATTCCGTGAACATTTATTGAGCACCTTTCTATATGCGACCAAAAAAGAGCCTAAGGTTAGGTTTGAACATAGGCGTGCACTTTGGAACATACGTCTAGCATGTTTTAGCACATAGATGGAGAAATACTCATTTTCCAAGGACTACAACTATTTGAGAATATTCATTAATTCAGCAAATATTTATTGAGGACCTTTTAGGTGCCAGCACAGTGCTATGCACTGGGATACAGCAGTGAGCAAGACAGTTAAGGTCCCTGCTCTCATGGAGCTTGCACTCTAGTGCAGAGAGAAGATAAACACATAAACAAATATATAATGACAGGTGTTTTAATAAGTGCTATGAAAAAAAATTAAAACAATGTGATGTGATTGAAATGACTTTTGACTGGTTGGTAATGGAATAGCTTTCTGAGGAAGCGATGTTTGAGCCAAGATCTGAATGATAAAAATCCAGCCATTTGCAGACCCAGGGGAGAAATGTTCCAGATAAAGTGAATAGCTAGCAAATACATGAGACTGAAGGCAGGAACGAGCTTGGCATGTTGGAAAAATGCAGAGAAGGCTGGTGTGACAGGAGGGTCAGGAACAATGGAGAGAGTCATGTGAGAGGAGATTGGAGAGGCAGGCAGGGTTCAGACCATGGAGGCCTTGTGGGCCTGAGTCAGAAGCTTGGTTTTCATTCTTGTTCTGAACACTTGTTCAAGGAAGACATTGGAAGGTCTTAAGCAGAACAATGAGGTAATCAGATTTACATTTTTGAAGATCTCCCTGATTCTTTTGGAAAAGAGATCATGAAAGAGTAAGAGGAAAAGCAAAGAAACCCATTAGGAGACTATTACATGTAGACAATGTGACAGATGGTGGTGGCTTAGAGTAAGGTG
Organism: Galeopterus variegatus; assembly: GCF_000696425.1. Classification (NCBI taxonomy): domain Eukaryota; kingdom Metazoa; phylum Chordata; class Mammalia; order Dermoptera; family Cynocephalidae; genus Galeopterus; species Galeopterus variegatus. The sequence continues at coordinate 64,591 of NW_007729228.1, read as the reverse complement.
ATGGGAGCAGAGACAAGGACAATTCTGCATGTATTTTCGAGTTATGACCACCAGGTTTTGGTGATGGTTTGAATGTACAGTATAAAAGGAAAGAGAAGACTCAAAGGTATTCCCAAGTTTCTTGACTTTGGTGAACAGTGGAATTATTTACTAAAATGAGGAAGTCTCAAGGAGAAGAGGATTGGGGGGTTGGTGTGTGGTCAGGTACTAAGAATCCAGTTTTAGACATGTAAATGTTGAAATGCCCAATAAAATTCCAAATTGAGGTGTCAAATAGCAAAATCTACATGTCTTGAGTTCTAGGTGATATCAGAATCAGAACTAATAATTAATTTTGGAGTCAATAGCACATAGATAATACTTAAAGCCTTGGGACCACATGACATTACCTAGAGAGAAAATGGATTAGAAATGAGGAAAGGGTTTCTGGGCTGAGCCCTGGAGTTTTCAATACTTAGAAGTCAAGCAGAGGACAAGGAACCCAGCAAAAGAGACTGAGAGGCTAGTGGGATAAACCAGGAGGAAAATGCAGCATCACTGAAGCCAACAGAGAAAAAGAAAACCCCAAGAATTTCAAGGAGACAATACTATTATTCCCATTTTACAGACAGGGAAAGTGAGACATGGGAGTGTAAGTAGCTTGTCCACAGTCAAATAACCAGCAATGGAAGAGCAGGGAGTTAAATCCAAACAATCTGACTTCAATCTGTGCTCCTAACCACTATACCAGTGGCTCTCAAAATTTAATGTTCATCAGTCGTTTGTAAAGAGTGCTGGGCCCTGCCTCCAGAGTTTCTGATTCAGAAGGTCTGAGATGGGACCCAAGATTTTGCATCTCTAACAAACCCTCAGGTGATGCTGATGCTGCCAGTTCAGAGACCACACTTTGAGAACTACTGTCCTACCATATATTACCTCTCATGCAGAAAGAAAGGCTTGTAATAATGTTGGTATTGCTTGCCTTCTTCAATAGGCTTTGAAAGATTCTCCCTTAGTTTTCAGGGGAGAAATTGTCCCACCACCCTATGCAGAATTATCCGAGTAAAGCAACCATATTTCTGACGAGTGTAGGAGAGATCAGTTGAGCTCTAGGGCCTGAGGAATATGGTGAGACTGGAAAAAATGAACAAGCTTACAAGTTCCTTGATGTTTACCCCACATATATGATGGCCCACATGGGACATTACTAAACTCACTCAGGGGCTAAGAAGGCAAGAAAAGGCTGCACACTAGTCTAGACTTAGGACTCAAACAAGAGTGTGACTGAACCTTGAGATATCTCTGCTCAGTAACCACTTCCTTCCACTATTCTGCCCACAGTCTTCTGTTTTAGCTTTATAAAGGCACCAGGTAGCAAAATCACACAAGGCACTGGGAAGCAAAATACTGAAGAAATGTGTCCTAGACTAGGTTACACACAAAAGTCCATGGGTACTAAGCTGGAAATGCTGTGAGGTCTAAGGGCAGAAAAGGCAAGAGTAATGGAATAATAAATAAATGAACACTTACTATATGCTAGGCATTTGACATCTATTATCTCATTTAATCCTCACAACAGCCTATGAAATAGATATTATTATTATCTCCATTTTACAGATGAGAAAACAGACTCAATAGCCTAAGTTCACAGTTAATAAGTGGCAAACCTTTGATTCAAACCTAGGTCTGTCTAATTCCAATGCTATTGTTCTTACCAGCACACTCTAAAATACATGACTTTTCTAGGCTACCTCCCTATAGAGACAGTGCATGAGAGTGGCATGGTTTAAGGAAGGCTTGGCCTTGGAAGACTAAGTGAGGCTGCCAGATCGGAGTGGGATAGACTGGCAGTGCAATGTCCTGGGCCAGTGTTGTCAACATTGCTGTTTCTAAGTCACCAGACTTATAAAATAGACAAACAGTCTACCAATAATAATATTACAGGTGAGAATAAGTGTGTAATATGAGAGAAATGAGCAGATGACCAAGAAACACTGTGTGCGATGCACTCAACACATGGTAGCAAATTGGGAGAAAGTGAAAAAGTATAGGCATTTAAGTAAAGACATTAATGGAGAAAAAGGCCAGTGCTAAAAGATGGGACATCTGGAGGAAGCAAATAGATTAAAGGCCTTTATTAGAATGAGACTGCTCATGGAAGAACCCTGGAGTAAAGGATCTTCTCTTTTTCTTTCCTTTTTTTTTTTCACTTTTTTTTCTGACTTCTTTTTAATTGAAATTTTAATTCAGAATTGTAGGCTCACATACAGTTCTAAGAAATACCTTGAACACTTTGCCCAATTTTTCTAAATGTCAACATCTTGTGAAACTGTAGGATAGTACCACAACCAGCATGTTGACATTGATATAATCTACTGATCTTATTTAGATTTCCCCAATTTTGTACTCATTGTGTGTGTTTGTGTGTTATATTTGTGTAGGTTCACATATCCACCACGACAGTCAAGATACTGAACAGTTGCAACACTGATAAGATCCCTCCTGTTGCCTTTTATGACCAAACTTATCTCCACTTCCCAACATATACTGTCCCTGATCCCTGGCAACCACTAATCTGCTCTCTATGTCTATTATTTTGTCATCACAAGAATGTTATATAAATGGAATCATACGGTACATAACCTTTCGTTATTGGCTTTCTTCACTCAGCATAATTTCCCTGAAGAGTCATTCAATTTGTGTGCATAAATAGTTTGCTTGTTTTCATCGCCGAGTAGTATTCCATGCTATGGATGTACCACAGTCTGTTTAACCATTCATCTGTTGAAAGGTGTCTGGGTTTTCAGTTTCTGGTTTGTCTTAGTTTAGGCTGCTGTAACAAAGTACCATAGAGTGGGTGGCCTATGAACAATGGAAATTTATTTCTCACAGTTCTGTAAGCTGGAAATCTGAAATGAGAGTGCCAGCATGTTCAGGTTCTAGTGAGGGCCTTCTTCCAGTTTTCAGACTGCTGACTTCTCGTTGTATCCTCACACGGCAGAAAGAGGGTACAGTGGATTGAATTATGTCCCCCCAAAATTCACTGAACTTGGATTGTGTCCCCCAAGTTTTATGTATTAGAAACCAGGCCCCCACTGTGACTGTTAAGAGGGCGGGAAATCCTATTATGGTAACTGAAAGGTGGAGCCTTGAAGAGGTGATTAGATTTAGGATCATGCTGTAGTGAATGGATTAAAAATGATGATCAGGTGTGGAATATACTATAAAGCATGTGTACTTCACAGGGCCTGGTTTTCTAAAGCCTTGCAGTTTCAAATACTGACCTTGCAAGGACAACCACTTTGGGGCCTCTCACTGCTCAGTAGAGATGGGCTTTGAGTAATCCTTTCATCTCCGTCACACAGGGGAATTGGGGTGACAAATCCGTGGGGGGCGAAGCAACGCAAAGCAGCAATCAGGTCACGGTTCTGAGGGCTTTAAAAGAAAGCTTTAAAAGAGAGCTTTTTCTCTTTCCTCTCTCTGCTCCACGATTTTCACAGAGTGATACCCTGCCATCACTGTCACCACCAAAGCCTTCACCACCTTTGTTCCCTGGACTTTGGACTTCCCAGCCTCAGAAACTGTAAGCAATAAATTTTGTTTTCTTTATACACTACTAAGTACTGTGCACTTTGTTATAAGCAACAGGAACAAACTAATACAGAAAATTGGTACCAGAGAAGTGGGTGTTGCTTATAACAAATACTTGAAGATGTGGAAGTGGCTTTGGAACTGGTTATTGAGGAGAGGCTGGAGGAATTTGGAGGAACAGGCTAGAAAAATCCTAGTTGCAGATGAAAGTTTAGAAGACAAGAAAACTAGGGAAAGTTTGGAATGTTTTAGAGATTGGTTAAATGGTGGTGAACAGGATGCTGATAGACATATGGACTGTAAGGCCATTCTGAGAAGGTCTCACATAAGAACGAAAAGGAAATTTTTGGAAACTGGGGCAAAGATCAAACTTGCCATGAAGTGGTAAGGAGCTTGGCTGCATTGTGTCCATGTCCTAGGACTTTGTGGAAGTTGGAACTGAAGAGTTGTGAACCAGAACATTTGGCGGAAGAAATTTCTAAGCAGCAAAGCATTAAGGAAGCAGAGAGCATTTTCAGAAGAAAAATGCAATGATACTGAGAAGATTAGTACAAAAGAAAGGGATTATCAAGAGAAGGGGGGAAAGGCCCTGAAGGCATTGTAGAAGCCTCTGGGGCCAACCCTTCCATTACAGGCCCAAAGGCATAGGGAGACAGAGTGGTCTTGGGGAACAGGCCTGAGACACGTTCCACGGGCTTGCTGCCCCAGGCCACCTCAGGGAACTGCTTCCAGCACCGGCACCCCTGCTGCTTTGGCTGCTCCAGCTGTGGCTAAATTGGCCCCAGGTGTGACTGGACCTGCAGCCAATACAAGCCGGAAACCCTGGTGGCACCCATGTGATGTTAGGTTGGCAGGTTTGCAGAATGCCAGAGCAAAGAATGTATGGAACAGCCTGGCGGCCCAGAAAGAGATCTATCACAAGGACAGAGTCACTGCATAGAGTCTTTGCTAGAGCAATGCCAAGAAGAAATGTGGGATCAGAGTTGCAGCAGAAAAACCCCAACAGCTCCATGCCTAGTGGAGCCATGATAGTGGGATTGTCATGGAGACCCCAGAAACGTGGAGCTACCGGAGTGCAATGCCAGCCTGCGAGAGCTGAGGCATTGCCTGAGACCAGGAAAGCCATAGGAGCGGAGCTGCCTGAGGAATTGGGGACCCAACCCCCACACCAGTGAGCAGAGGACATCAAACACGGAGTCAAGGTACGTGATTCGCCAGCTTTGAGATTTAATGCTGCCTGCTGGGTTTCAGACTTGTTTGTGACCTGTTACCCCTTTCTTTTGGCCTATTTCTCCCTTTGGGGATGGAATATGTACCCTATGTATATCCCACCATTTTATCTTGGAAGTAGATCACTTGTGATTTCACAGATGGGACTTTAAATTTTGGACTTTTGAGTTGAAACAAGTTAAGACTTTGGAGATGAAATGAATGTGTTTGCATTTGAAAAGTACATGAGTTTTGTGCGTCTAGAGGTGGAAGGTAGTGGACTGAATTATGTCCCCCAAAACTCATTGATGCTTGAATTGTGTGCCCCAAGTTTTATGTATTAGAAACTTGTTTCCCACTGTGACTGTTAAGAGGGTGGGAAATACTATTATGGTAACTGAAAGGTGGAGAATGAAGAGGTGATTAGATTGTAGGACCCTGCAGTAGTGAATGGATTAAAAATTGTGGTCAGGGGCATAATTCTTTTTTTTAATTTTAATTTTTATTGAATCAAAATTGATTATACATATTTTTGGTTTTCAACATTGAGCTATGTGGATCAAATCAATATTACTAGCATATATATCGTTACGAATTGTAATTATTCTTTATGCCCCTTGTCCAATTCCTCCTCATCCCCCTTTCTCGTCCCCCTACCCCCTCTAATCACCCTAGATTTCTTCTCTCCCTCTGAAAGAATAATGGTTACTCTGTTGATTTGCTGCCCAAATGATCTGTCCGATGCTGAGAGGCGTGATCAGGTCCCACAATACTATCATAGAGCAGATGTCTCTTCCATCACTATGAAATGGGCTTTGCAGAGACAGACATCCTCCTCCTTTCTTTATTTCTGCTGGTGACTCTCCTTGTGTCAACTCACTCTGGTGACTGGCAGACCAACTGCGTGGTGGTTGTGGCATCTAGCCGCCTTTGCGGCAGCTATGGTTATCATGGTAGCTATGGTGGGCCACCCACATGGAGGAGATGTTTTTGGCCTGCTCTGTGGTGCTGGCAGTGTGCCTGGTTGTGGAGAGTGTCTGATCCCCAGTTCCAAGCCCTGGCTCACTGAGGGGGTCCCAAGGCACTCGCACAGTGTACCTGGTTGTGGGAGGAGGATCCAGTCCCCTTCTCCATGCCCCGGGTCCTGGGGTGAGCCCTGAAGTGCTGGCACGGGGTACCTAGTTGTGGGAGGGGGTCTCGGGTCCCAGGCTCCATACCTCGGGTCCCTGGGTGGGCCCTGAGGTGCTGGCATGGGGTGCCTGGCTGTGAGAGGGGAGTCCAGTCCCCTTCTCCATGCCTCAGGTCCACAGCCAGACCTGAGACACTGGTGCAGTGTGCCTGGTGGTAGGAGGGGGATCTGGTCCCCTTCTCCATGCCCTGGGTCACAGGGCAGGCCCCGAGGCACTGGTACAGTGTGCCTGGTTGTGGGAGGGGGGGTCCAGTCCCCTTACCCATGCCCCAGGTCTCAGGGAAGGCCCCCAGGCACTGGCATGGGGTGCCAGGCTGTGGGATGGGGGTCTGGACCTCGGCTCCATACCCTGGGTCCCTGGGTGGGCCCCAGGGTGCCTGGCTGTGGGATAGGGGTCTTGTCCCTGCCTCCATGCCCCAGGTCCCTGGGCAGGCCCCAAGGCACTGGCATGTATGCCTGATTGTGGGGGGGCCAGTCCCCTTCTCCATGCCTTGGGCCGCTGGGCAGAGCCCTGATGCACTGTCCCAGAGTGCCTGGTTGTGTGTGGGGGTCTGGTCCCAGCTCCTTACCCTGGGTCCATAGGTGGGCCCTGAGGTGCTGGCACAGTGTGCCTGGTTGTGGGAGGGGGGCCCAGTCCCCTTCTCCATGCCCTGGGTCCCAGGGCAGGCCCCAAGGTGCTGGCACAGAGTGCCTGGTTGTGGGAAGGGGGTCCAGTCCCTGGTTCCATACCCCAGGTCCCTGTGTGGGACTCGGGACACTGGCATGGGGTGCCTGGTTGTGGGAAGGGGGTTCAGTCCCCAGCTCCATACCCTGGGTCCCCTGAGGTGCTGGGATGGGGTGCCTGGTTGTGGGAGGGGGGTCCAGTCCCCAGCTCCATACCCCAGGTCCCCTTGTGGGCCCTGGGGCACTGGTGCAGGGTGCCTGGTTGTGGGAGGGGGGTCCAGTCCCCAGCTCCATACCCCAGGTCCCCTTGTGGGCCCTGGGGCACTGGCATGGGGTGCCTGGTTGTAGGAGGGGGGTCCAGTCCCTGGTTCCATACCCCAGGTCCCTGTGTGGGACCTGGGACACTGGCACGGGGTGCCAGGTTGTGGGAAGGGGGTCTGGTCCCCAGCTCCATACCCTTGGTCCCCTTGCAGGCCTCGGAGCACTGGTGTGGGGTGCCTGGTTGTGGGAGGGGGCCCAGTCCCGTTCTCTATGCCCTGGGTCCCACGGAAGGCCCTGAGGTGCTGGGATGGGGTGCCTGGTTGTGGGAGGGGGTTCCAGTCCCCAGCTCCATACCCCGGGTCCCCTTGTGGGCCCTGGGGCACTGGCATGGGGTGCCTGGTTGTAGGAGTGGGGCCCAGTTCCCGGCTCTATACCCAAGGTTCCCAGGCTGGCCCCAAGGTGCTGGCATGGGGTGCCTGGTTGTGAGAGGTGGGTCTAGTCACCTTCTCCATGCCTTGGGTCCCAGCATGGGCCCCAAGGTGGTGGCGTAGTGTGCCTGGTTGTAGGAGGGGTGTCCAGTCCCCTTCTCCTTCCCCCGGGTCCCTGAGTGGGCCCTGAAGTGTTGGCACAGGGTGCCTGATTGTGGGAAGGGGTTTCAGTCCCCTTCTCCATGTTCTGGGTCCCTGGGTGGGCCCCAAGGCACTGGCACAGTGTGCCTGGTTGTGAGAGGAAGGTTCAGCCCCCTTCTACATGCCTTGGGCCCCTGGGCGGACCCTGAAGCACTGACCTGGCATGCCTGGTTGTGGGAGGGTGGGTTCGGTCCCACCTCTTTACCCTGTGTCCCTGGGTGGGCCCCGAGGTGCTGGCGTAGTGAGCCTGGTTGTGGGAGGGGGGTCCAGTCCCCTTCTCCAAGGGGCACATAGTTCTGAGGGCTTTCAAAGAAGAAAGAGGAGTGTCTGTCTCCTCTCTCTGCTCCACCATTTTCACAGCGTGATATCCTGCTGTCACTGTCACCACCGAAGCCTTCCCCAGCTGTGTTCCCTGGACTTTGGACTCCCGAGCCTCAGAAACTGTAAGCAATAAATTTTGTTTTCTTTATAAATCACCCAGTTCCAGGTATTTTGTTATAAGCAACAGAAATGGACTGATACAGAAATGGACTGATACAGTTCTCTGGTATCCCTTTTACAAGGCATTAATCCTATTCATGAGTGCTCTCCCTCACGAGCTATTTACCTTCCAAAGGCCCCACCTCCTAATACCATCGCATTGGGGGTTAGGGTTTCTTCAATATATGAATGGTGGGGGAGGAGGGGACATAAATATGTGGTCCATAACATGGCTATTATGAAAAAGCTGCAATGAACATTTGTGTACAGGTTTCAGTGTGAATATAAATTTCCATTTCTCTGGGATAAATGCCCAGGAGTGGAATTACTCGGTGGTATGGTAATTGCATGTTTCGTTTTTTAATGAAACCGCCAAACTGTTTTCCAAAATGGATGTACAATTTTACATGCCCACCTGCGAAGAATGAGTGATCCAGTTTCTCTACATCCTCATCAGAATTTTGTGGTGTCATTATTTTTTATGTGGGTCATTTTGACAGGTGTGTAGTGCTATCACTCTTTTCTTTTTAAAAGAAACAAACTAGAGAGAAGAACCTGTTTTGAAATTTCTTGAAGATAAGATCTCTGTTGTTTCAGTTTAAGCTCCTCTTAACTGGTTTTGCCTGGAAAGCTATTTTGAACTTTTGCAATAAAAGATTTCCATTCATCTGGGAGCCAGTTGCCCTAAAACCACAAAGCAATTACTTATCTTCTCCTATGCCTAAAAAAAGCAGAGATAGCTACAGGAGATTTATCTGAGGAAGTCAGAAGAGCCAGACAGAGAAGGGAGATAGGGAGAAAATTTCTGAGACAGTATTTACAAATAATAGCTTCTCTGTTTTGTTCTATATTCCCGTTTGAAGTGGAAAGCAGTCTGATTTAAACGCCCAAGGAGAGAACTGAGTAATAAAGTTGGTACAAAGAGAGCTGATCATACACATCTGTTCCCAACTCCATTCAGTGACCTTACATTGGTAGCTTGAAATCTGCCATGGTGGGAGTATTTACACCACAGAAAGTGGCAAACACTATAAATCAGGGCACTTTTTTTTTTTTTTTCCTTTTTGTCTTTTTTCTTGACCGGCAACGGATCGCAACCCTCAGTGTCGCGCCCATACCGGACCGGGACCGGCAACGGGATCACAAACCCAGGGGTGGCTGCCGCA
>NW_007729228.1:0-55094 GCF_000696425.1 Galeopterus variegatus | reverse complement strand
CCCCTCGTTGTTCCCCCCGCACCTCGCTCAGCCAGTGAGCGGCTGGTCTGTATGTGGGATCCGAACCCTCGGCGGGAGCGCCGCAGCGCTTCCCAAGCGGCGCACTCGCCACCGGGCCGGCCCCAGGGCACTTTTTTATCCAGGGAATTGGTTGGTAAACATTTACTAGTGCACTGCTATGCATTTCTTCCCAGAGCTTCTTCTCTACCATTAAGAAGAAGATGAGGAAGTATTAGTTAACACCTACTAAATTTGTTAGCCCATATAATTCTCCTTTTTTAATTTTATTATTTTTTAATTGAATCATAATTGATTATACATATTTTGGGGGTTCAACGTTGACATGTGTTGATCAAATCAATAATTTTAGCATATACATCATTACAAATCCTGCTTATTCTTTATGCTCCTTATCCAATCTCTCCCTATCCCCCTATCTCTCCCCCCTCCCACCACTGATAACCCTAGATTTCTTCCCTCCTTCTGAAAGAGTAATGGTTACTCTTGTTGATTTGTTGCCTAGATAATCTGTCCAGTGCTGAGAGAGGTGAGTTCAGGTCCCGCACTATTATCATAGAGCAGATGCTTCTTCTGTCACTCTGGAATGGGCTTTGTGGAGAGAGACATCCTCTTCTTTTCTTTGGTCTCCTTAGTGACCTCCTTGTGTCAATGCATTCAAGTGGCTAGCAGGCTATCTGCACGGTGGTTGTGGCATCTAGCTGCTTTTGTGGCAATGCTTTAGTCTATTTTGTGTTGCTATAACAGAACTACCTGAGACTGAGTAATTTATAAGGAAAAGAGCTTTATTTGGCTTACGATTCTGGGACAGCTGCATCTGGCATGGGCCTCAGCCTGCTTGTACTTGTGGCAGAAAAACAGCAGGCAGTAGCAGGTACAAGCAGATCACATGGCAAGAGGTAGCAAGAGAGAGAGAGAGAGAGGAGGTGCCACTCTCAGAGGAGGTCCCAGCTCTCATGGGAACTAATAGAGCGAGAACTCACTCATTGATCCCTCCTCCCCCAGGGAGAACATTAATCCATTCATGAGGGATCCGCCCCCATGGCTCCATCATTTTCCAACACTGCCACATTGGAGATCAAATTTCCACACGAGTTTTGGTGGAGAGAACACATCCAAACTCCATCAGGCAGCCATGGCTATTGTGGTGGCTATGATAGGCCACCCACATGGAAGTGGTGTTTTGGGCGTGCTTCTTGCCTGGATGTGGGAGGAAAGGTCAGTCCCCAGCTCCATCTGTTTTTACATTCTAAGATGTTGTGGAGCAATTGGGTGGGAGGGGGCGGGGGAAGGGGGAGGGAAATAGGGTAAGAGAAGGAGGAAGTGGGGGCATGGTTGAGGACTGTGGCACCCCCCTCATTCCTGCAGGGGAGCCAGGGGGCTTCCAGTGGTGGCTTGGTCATTGCTGGACTGAATGCAGATGTCAAGGTGGTGTGGCTAAAGCCCTCGGCCTCCCACTGCCCTAGCTAAGGAGACCATGGGGCTTTCAGTGGTGGTTTGATGGTCATCGCTTGTCTGGTTGCAGGTGTCAGGGGGCGTGGCTAAGGCCTTTGGCCCCCCCACTTCCCAGGTCAGGTGCCCAGAACACTTCCTGCCATGGCTTGGTGGTCATCACTGGGCTGGTTGTGAGTGTCAGGGGCATGACTGAGGCCCCCAGACCTCCCACCTCCCTGGCTTGGGGCCCAGGGGGCTTCTAGTCTTTATAGGTGTTCTTTGGTGAAGTGAGACCTTTTCTAGTTAATATCAAACTTTGTCTCTGGTGTGGGTATTTCGTTTTTTCTTTCAGTTCTGTGTTGGATTATTTGCTGTTCCTACCACTTAAACTCTGCACTGGAACTAATTTGTTGTCCTCTGCTTACTTCTAAAATGGGGGAACTTCCTGTGGTGACCAGCACTTGAGCCCTGTGGTTGAGCTAAATTGCTGCTTTGCTGCTGATTCCCTGGGAAGACTTTTTGTGCAGCTCAGATTTTAATGGCTGACTTCATAGGTTCTTCCAGGTCTTATGAGACCTGTTATAACTGGGTTGCACGCCAGTCCCTTGTGAATTCTCACTGGCCTCTGAGTGGCTCCTTTTTTTCAGTTGTTGTGGCTCCTTGCTCCTATGTGGGTTCACAGGAGCCCTGCTAGTGGTCTTGCTGGCCTGAGGGCCACCAAGGCCCTCTTCTCCCCTGCTGCCTCCAAGCAACTTAATCTGAAGGTCACAGCTGTGGCTTTTGCCAGCTCCTGCTCTGTGCACTCACCAGCTCCAGCCTTGAAGTGGCAGAGATTTGAAATGGTAGGAGCAATCCTTTCTTTCTCTCATCATGGCTTCTCATGTCTTCATGCACTCCGTAGGTCTCTTGTCCTCTTCCCCTGAGCTCTAGGGGCCCCAGCTTGGCTGTCATTGCTTTTTAATAGTTGTAAATTGGTTGATTTATGGGAGAGAGTGTCGTTGGAAACCGTCTATTCCACCCTCTTGACTGGAAGCCCATTAGCCCATATAATTCTCATAACAACTTTGTGAAGTAGATATTCAGAATCTTGCCAAGCATTTGATGTAAATATGCACGTGTGCCTAGGTGTTCCTTGGTTACTGTCTAATGTCATTGCACATATGCACCCAGGTGTCCTGGGTTATGGACTTAAGTATAAAGAACAAGTGGCTCTGATCCACAGGGCCCCCCCGCCCCCAGAATGCCCCGGGGGGGGAGCCACAGGGAGGTTGCTACTGCTGCTGGAGGCTGTTGCTGCAAGTTGTTGCTGCCAGGGCCCTTGGGACCCTCTGGGAGGCCACCGCCGCTGCTGCTGAGGACTGAGTTTATGTCATCTGCCAATAGCTCCCAGGATCTTTCCCAATTACCTTGCATGGACCTGCGTGTGAGGGGTCTGGTGACCCAGTCTGTGCAATGGGTTTGAAGGGTCTGAGCTCTAGCCCTAACAATATAAAAGGAAACTTAGTATAAGTAAAATAATGAAATATTTTGGCTTTAGTTATGAAATGAATAGCCATACAATTAGCGTAGCTATTGCCTCAACCTGACAACTGGCGTGGTTGTGTAGCTTTACACTAAGCCTCAAGACATTAAGTATTTTATCAATGTTGCATATCAAGTAAATGCAAGAATCAAATTCAGTCTTGGATCTAAGCTAAATACAAATCTTGTCTTTCCCCTATACGATATTGGCTCTCCAGAGGGGAGAAGACATCGAATGCTAGAAAGAGCCAGTGAGGCAAGTCTTTTAAAAAATTATTTCCTTGACTTTAATTAAAAGAAAAGAAGGTTAACCAAAAGAAAACAGTTTGTCTTGGAATTATGTAGCACATTAGCTTATCTAAGGTATATTCATAATCTTATCTTAACTTTATTTACATATGCATAGTCCAGTTGTAGTGGACATAGTAACTCTTGTTTTCCACACTCTTTCCTACTTCCCTTCTTCTGGTTCCATTGGAGAAAACTTCCCCATCTCCATGAGAGCCTAGAGAAGCTAGCAATCACAATACTCTTGGGATTCCCCAACCACAGGTGTGGCCAGGCCAATTAGGAACCTCTGCAGGCCTTTTCTATTGAAGCTAGAGGAAAAGAGATTCTTTTTTTCCTGCTTGACTTGCTTACCTAGGATGTTGTGAGTCTGAAGCTCACAGCATCATCAGAATGCTGACTATTTAGACTGTTCTTTTCACATGGTGGATGAGATGGCCTCCTACAGTCCCAAATATACTCTGTTTACTTCCCAGTTATGTGAGCCAATAAAATACCCCCCCCCCATCTTTGTGTGTGTGTGGGTGTGTGTTTTATTAAGCTAGCCTGAGTTGGATTTATATCATTTGTAACCAAAAGTCCCATCTCCTCTGTGATTACTCCAGCTAATTAGTCTTTTCTTTCCATGAATTCTTACTAGACTTATTAGCTAGGCCAGCTCTGTTCAATAGAAAGATAATATGAGCCACATTTTAGAAAGTAAAAAGAAATAGGTGAAATAAATTTAATAATATATTTTATTCAATCCAATTTATTAAAAAATTATCATTTTAACATATTAATATAGAAATTCTTAGCAAGATATTTTTACATTCTTTTCTTTGTCCTAAGTCCGAAATCTGGTGTGTATTGTACATTTACAACACATCTCAATTCTAACTAGTCACATTTCAGGTACTGTTAAAGAAAAAAATATTCAATGTCAATTGTTAAAGCACTTGAAAGACTTTATTCAGGACCATTGTGATAGGTATAGGGATCATGAGAATAGGATTTTGCAGTGGGGGAGAAAGATTGGGCTCAACTCTGAATACAACATGGGCAAGTGGGAATTTATATTCAAGAAGCAGGATCACGGTTACTGGGTGGAAAATAAACAAGAGGAAACATCAGGAATAAGAGAGAGTCTGACTTAACCAACCTAACAGGATTCTCACTGAAGACAGGCCAGGGCGATCAGACCAACTGGTGGATGGTGGAGGATGAAAAACCTGATCAGATTTTGAGGGTGGGGATTTTTTGCTTAACTGACTTAGCAGGGTTCCTTGTCAAAAGTGAATTGTACAAGAAAGTGCACAGATAGGCTTAGGAGAAGGTTTAGGAGCCTGACTAAAGTTTGTTAGTATTCAACAGCCACCTGTGGCTAGTGGCTACTCTATTGGACAACACAGATTTATACTGTACATATCGACACCTAATAATACATCAAAATGTATTGCTACTTGAATGTTTCATGTGTAAATGTCTAATCTTCCAACCAAACATATAAGCTCCTTAAGAACAGAAACCTCACCTTAAAATTCTTCTGTGGCCCTCAAGTTTTAGCATGGTGCTACACTGGTAGTAAGTAATACTATGAATATGTGATTTCAGTTACCACATTCAAGGAGCAGAGGGTTGTAATTCACATCTTAGTGAAAAGATGTGACTGATCAGAAGAGACATATTGCAAGTCCACTGGAGATATGTCAGATATTTGTATATGACTGTAGTAAATGTTTCTCTGAGAACAAACTATCATCATGCCCTAGGCAGAGGAGATAAGGACCAAAGTGATGAGAATGCCTTATGATTCTCAAATGAAAAGTGCTGAATTCAAAGTGTAAAACTAGTATCCTTTCCCAGTACTATTCCATCTTACAGATGAGAATACTAAAGTGTAAGATGAGTGATTTCTGCCTCTGGTAACATGTAACCAGCAAATAACATCTGAGCACAGAGAGAGGCTCTTTCTTTTGCCCTCATATAGCCTGTTTTTTTTTGTTTGTTTTGTTTTTTTTTAAAGGCAGATGGAGTGGGAGGTGGAAGGTTGAGAAAAGGGTGGGGGAAATGTAGAGATTGCCTTACAAGCACTTCCCACAAGATTACATTCCCCATCCTCACTGCAACACACACGTTTCTCAACCATATAAAGTCAGTGTCTTATCAGAGTCCAAAGGGAGACCCAGATAACTAGAAATTTTACTGGACCTCTGTCAGGCTACGGCTCAGACCATTCAAACCTGTTGTACAGACTGGGTCACCAGACCCCTCACGTGCCCAGCTTGGTCACCAAACTCCTCACATACAGATCGTGAGCTAGATAATTGGGAAAGATCCCGGGAGCTGTTGGCAGAGTTCACAGGCTCATTCCAATGTGAGCTCAGTCCTCAGTTCCTTAGCAGCAGTAGCTTACAGCAGCCTCCAGCAGCAGTGGCAGTGGCCTCCCAGGGCATCCCGGGGGCCCTGGCAGCAACAGCTTACAGCAACAGCCTCCAGCAGCAGTAGCAGCCTCCCCATAGTCCCCCCGGGGATGTCCCGGGGGAGGGGGACTGTGGATCAGAGCCACTCGTCCTTTATACTTAAGTCCATAACCCAGGACACCTGGGTGTACATGCACAATTACATTAGACAATAACCAAGGAACACCTGGGCACACGTGCACATTTACATCAAATGCTCAGCAAGATTCTGAATATTTGAGGGGCCCTGACCATTTTCCTATATTTTCCCAACAGGTAGATATTACATGACAGGCACTATAAGGGATATAAAGACATAAGTCTCAATCCTTTTTCTCACAGAGTTCAATCTATTGTGACTGTGTGGGGGAGTGGTGGGATGACATGATGGCATGGAGGACTGCTAACTATAATGACACAGGATAAACACTATAGAAGAAGTATGTACCAAGTGCTACTATGAAATGCTATACAGCAGTTATAAGAATAAAATGCATTCATGGAAAGATCTCCAGGCATATTGTTTAAGGCAGTGGTTCTCAAAGTATAGTCCCTGGATCAGCAGCTTCAACTCACCTGAGAACTTTTTAGAAATACAAACTCTTGGGTCCCACCCCAGACCTATTGAATCAGAAACTCTGGAGGTAAAAACCAGAAATCTGTGTTTTAACAAGTCCCCCAGCCGTTTTTGATGCATGCTAACATTTGAGAGCCATTGATTTAGACAAAGAAAAATTTGCAGAATGAAGTGTACAGTATGATAGTATTTATATTTAATTTACAGCCCAACCAACAGTGTAGAAGAATTCCCCTTTCCCCTTATCCTTGTCAGCATTTGTTATTCTCAGTCCTTTTAATAATGGCCAGTCTAACTGGGGTGAGATGATATCTCAGTGTGGTTTTGATTTGCATTTCTCTGATGACTAGTGGGGCTGAGCATTTTTTCATGTACCTGTTGGTCATTTGTATGTCTTCCTTTGAAAAATGTCTATTCATCTCCTTTGCCCATTTTTTAGTTGGATTATTTGGTTTTTTATTGTACAGCCATTATGGAAAAAAGTATGGAAGTTTCTCAAACATCTACAGATAGAGCTACCATATGATCCAGCAATCCCACTACTGGGTATATATCCAAAGGAATGGAAATCATCATGTTGAAGGGATAGCTGCCATCGGACGAGAGCTCAGACCCTTCAAACTCATTGTACAGACAGGATCACAAACCCCTCACGTGACAGCTGGGTCATCAGACCCCTTCTGTGCTGTCTGGGTCACCAGACCCCTCACGTACAGGTCACGAGCTAGGTAATTGGAAAAAGAGCCTGGGAGCCATTGACAGAGTTGACATGCTTCATTCAGAGGTGAGCTCAGTCCCCAGCCTTCTCAGCAGCCTTCAGCAAATCCAGCAGCAGCAGCAGTGGCCTCTCAGGGCATCCTGGAGGCCCTGACAGCCACATCTTACAGCGACAGCCTCCAGCAGCAGTAGCAGCCCCCTTGTGCCACCCCAGGGCATCCCAGGGGCAGGAGCCCTGTGGATCAGAGCCATTCATTCTTTATACTTAAGTCCCATAACCCAAGAACACCTGGATGTGAGTCAGACAACCCAGGAACACCTGGGTACCCACATGCATCTACATCAGACAATAGTCAAGGAACAGCTGGGCACATGTGCACAGTTAACATTTATATCAAACAGACTAGGTCATGCCCAGCAAGATTCTGAACCCCCAAGGGAGCCTGACCATTTACTTTCAGTTTCATTACACCTGCACTCCCATGTTCATTGAAGCTCTATTTACAATAGCCAAAAAATGGAACCAACCTAAGTGTACATCAATGGATGAGTGGATAAAGAAAATGTGGTATATATACACAATGGAGTACTACACACAGGAAAATGTGGTATATGTACACAATGGAATACTACTCACCCAAAAAAAAAAAAGAATGAAATTCTGCCATTTGCAGCAACATGAATGAGTCTGGAGAAAATTATGTTAAATGAAATAAGCCAAACTAGGAAAAAGAAATACCACATGTTCTCACTTATAACTGAGTACTAACAAATAAGGGGGGAGGGAGGGGGGGGGGGGGGGGGGGGGGGGGGGGGGGGGGGGGGGGGGGGGAGAGAGAGAGAGAGAGAGAGAGAGAGAGAGAGAGAGAGAGAGAGAAGACCACAACAGTTCATTGAACTTTCAGAAGAAGAGAACAAATCTAAGGTTACTAGAGATGAGAGGGAAGGAGGGAGGGGGTTTGGGGAGGGACAGGTCAGGTAAAGGGCATAAAGAAAAATCATGATTTGTAATAATGAATATGCTAATAATAATAAAAATAAAATAAAATACTACATGTTTTCAATATATGTGTGTGTGTGTGTATATATATATATATATATATATATATATATATACACACATAGACACGTGTGTGTGTGTGTGTGTGTGTGTGTGTTCTGGAAGGAAATAATACCAGGAGATAATTCCGGAGGGAGATATACCAAGCAAATAGCATGGGTTACCTGCATGTTCAATCTTAAAGTGGATTAAGATTGAAGAGCAAGGGGGCAGGTAAGTGCTCTGAAATACAAGGAGGGAGACATTAAATCTTCCCAGAGGAGGTAGCCTTTGAACTGCACTTTGGGACACAGTACTGCTCTCCAACTCTATGGCACTCCCATGTCCAGAACATAGCTCAAATTCTTGCATTCTTGCCCTTCCAGATGAAGAAGGCATCTCCAGAGAAGCTACAATCTGGTTTCTGAAATAGTAGGGTGCACCACTCACCTTTCCCCCAAACCTCAAGCCTCAGAGAAAGTACTCAGCTGAGATCCTGAGTTGAAGATTGAAAGGTCCTGGAAAGAAAATGTGACTGCCCTTTCAATACAAAGAAACTGCCCCCAACCTCATGTTTTAACAGCAATGTTGATCTAAGCAGCACATTAGGGTAGGTGAAAAGCATGAAGCAAAGATCATTATTGATTAACCCTGAGCCAGGCTCATTCAAATTCAAAATGGAAAAGCCCTAGAGAGCCATCCATGTCCTTGTCTTCCAGTGCCCAGTGAAAAACCATTTTGGGGAAAAAAAAAAAAAAGCCATGCCCTTTAGAAGGCCAGGCCTGCATCCTATTGACCTACTCTCTTTCTCAGTCTGGTTTGGATCTTTTTAGCTGGTGAGACCAGTGGGAAGTAACAGAGGAAAAATAACAATGGTAAGATTCACCCAGAGCCCCTAGCATGAACATGGCCTTTTCAAGTTATAAAGATAAATCACTCTGTAAGCAGCCTTCTGGGGAGTTTATTTCCAGTAAAGTGCATCTGAGGAGAGAAAAAAAATAGTCACATTAAACTCTGACACAGCTTTCCAGGCAAAAGATTTCATAACAAAGGACCGTATGATAGCAGGAAGAAGCCGTGTAGAATGGGCCAGGTTGCCCTATATAATCAAGAGGGGTAAGGAAACCAATAGGCTAGGGAGGAGTCCTTATCATTAATGGTCACTTTCTGACAGCCTGGGTACTGGAGGGGTGGTCTGACTTAATAGGCTGTGGAGGAATGGGCAAGTGCAAAGTTTCTGCTGCTTTCTGAAAGGTCTGAAAGGAGAATCAAAACTTAATGTGCCAAGCAGTTTGACTTTGATTTCAGAGTTGTATGGGCTAAAAGAGTTTGTAGGGCTTTTGATATGGCAAGAAGGAAGTCTGGATTAATAGAGAATAGTAGGACTTGGATATAGAAGGATTCTCCTTTAAAGAATATTTTTTTTGATTTGGGTTAAGAATTTTGCTCTCTTTTGAGTATTATATAGGACCCTTGCTCTCTGCTGAAGCCTGTCAAAGCTTGTAGCTGAGCTCATAGAACTAATTATCACTCAATTGATTTACATCGACATGGAGATGCCAGAAGAATTACATCGATTTTTTGAGATAGAAGTTTTTATCATAATGAAAATATTTCAAAAAATGTCTTTAGGTCATACTATGTTCATAGCACTGTGTTGAGGGCCTAACAAACACAATAAAATACGTGTCAAAACACACTCTCAAGGAGGTTATAGTACTAGTAGAAAGGGACAGTGGAAGATGAGTTGAGTTGGCATGCTTGAAAAGTTAACACTACAATAATACAAGAGCAATTTATTATTTAATGCTAAATTAGTGATACAAGCAAAAAGTCAGGTTAATGATGCAGAAACCTTTGTTGATTAAACAAGTCAGGAGAGTTTGGGGGAGAAGGTAGAAAATTAAGTGGTCTTAATAAGCAAAAAGTATCTTGGGCTTTTTGGATGTATGTTTGAGATGCTTTCTGTGGTGCTTAGTTGTAAGTGGTGGCCACTGGTGATTGATCTCGGACAAAATATAAAGTAAAAAGTTGTTTTCTGTGCCTTCTCGTTCTACCCCTGTCCCTAGGCAGTGTGCTAATACTGCTCAGGTTACCTAGAAGATAAGGAATAGCACCAAAGTTGCTGTCCTCTACTTAACCAAACTTACTTATCCTGTGTCACATTTTCCTCAAGGTCTATCTTCTCCTAAGAAACAAATTAGAGCTGGGGTGGTAATGATCCATAATGTCTTATTGTGACCTACTGTGCTAGACTGCACTGTTTAATTTTCACAACAACCTGGTGGGATAAGTTCTATTCTTACTACTTATCAGATGAGGAAACTGAGGCTAGAGAGGCAAAGTAAATTGGACAAGTTAAATAAAGGATCTGGGATTTCAGTCCAGGTTAGTCATATGATACCATTATTTCAATGAACTATCCAACCCCAACAAACTGAATACACTTGAAGATTTATAATTCTTTTTCAAAATTAAAAATTCAAGTATTGTCAGTGAAAATATTAGAGTAGGGAACTCCAGCGGTCCATCTCTCCATATAAACAGTGAATAAATTGGGAAAAACTGTCAGAATTAACTTTATCATAGCTCTGTAAACTAATGAAAGGTTTATAGCAACCAGGCCAATGCTTAATCAAGAAAAAGTGGTGGGATCTTGGAAGAAGAGTTTTGTGACATTTTACTCACTATCTGACCACTAAGCTAACTTAACTGAGACTTTAGTTGCCATACAAAATTATTTCAGAAAACTTACTAAACAAACAAACAACAGCGGCCACAGCAAGCAGCAACTACAAACCATATGAATGAAAGACAACATGATTTCCAGAGTTGCCACATCAGAATATTGAAAATATCCAGTTTTCAAGAAAAAATTACAAAGCATGCAAAGACACAAGACAGTAGGGCCCATACACAGGAAAGAAAAATTGTCCCTGTGGAAATCTAGACATTGGACTTACTAGGAAAAGATTTTAAATTAACTATATTAAATAGATTAAGGAAATCATATACTCATACAAATAATAGAAATCATAATCAAATGATGTCTCACCAAATAGACAACATAAATAAGTGATGAAAACTATAAAAAGGAACTAAATAGAAATTTTCAGGCTAAAAAATATAGCTGGAATTAAAAGAAAAACACTAGAGGGGTTTAACAGCACGTTTGAACAGAAGGAAAAAGAATAAGTGAACTTGAAGATAGGACAAATGAGATTATCCAGTCTGAGGAGCATAAAGAAAAAAAGAATGAAGAAAAATGAATATTGCCTCAGAGACTGGTGGAAAATTATCAAGAATACCAACAATGCATAATACTAGTCCCTGAATGACATAAGAGAGAAGGGGGACAGAAAAAAATATTTAAAAAATAATGGCCAATAACTTCCCAAATATAATGAAAGATATGAATCTACATGTCAAGTAAGCTCAAGAATACCAAGAAGGGGAAACACAGAGTTCAAAACCAAGATACATTATAATCAAACTGTCAAAAGACTAAGATAATTCTGAAAGCAGCAAAAAAGAAGCAAGCCATCACATACAAGCAATTTCAAAAATATTTGCAGCTGATTTCCCATCAGAAACCACAGGGCCCGGAGGAGTTGGATGACATATTTAAAGTACTGAAAGTAAAAAAAAAAAAAAACCAATAATTTTACATCTGGCAAAACTATCATTTAAAAATGAAGAACAAATTAATATAGTCCCAGGTAAGAAAATCTTAGACAGTTTATTACTAATAGAACAGTCCTACAAAGAATGCCAAATGGAGTCTTTCAGGCTAAGAAGAAAAAAAAATGGGGGTTAAATGGCTTACTGCAGCCAAGATGCCTCTGCAAGATTGGAAGAAGAAACACAACTGTTGTGATTTTTGGTGTTATAATTTCTTTTTAATTTGGTCTTTAGGTCTCTCCATTAAGAGTGGCAATGAGTCAAGATAGCCACTGTTTAGAAGAGCCCTGACTGTGGGGAAGTTAGGTCTGAGTGTGTCAGTCAGGCAAGACACAATGAAAAGGGGAAATCAAATTCATGAAACAGAAGAAATTTATTACTCACAAGTCCCAGAGAGGTTAGGGTGCCATCAGGAGGTCAACAGGAAATCTGGAGGCAGCAGGGAGCTGAACCAGTGGGTGGGGAATGAGAGAGAGAGAGAGAGAGAGAGAGAGAGAGAGAGAGGACCTGTGGGACTATGCCTTTGTTAAGGTCCATGGGTGTTATCCCTTAGGCTTTTCCATGAGGGCTCTGGATTGGCTAGTTTAAAGAAAACACAAGCAAAGGGACAAACTTATTTGTATGAATCTGGTGTTGACCATTAAGTTTTATCATGATCACCAGCTGTGGGATGTACTGGGTTTTGGATCAATGACATGGAGAATGAGGAGGCTGTATTGCAAACAACCACATAGGGAGAGGAAATATTAACTAAGCCAAAATTAACAATGTATGAGTAAGTTTCAAACAACTTATGTCAGGCTAAATATGAATACTGAGGCAGCAACTATATTAAATAAATTTATGACAGAAACCCTAAGATTTCTTCCCCATGAAGGAGGTAGAGGAGTAGAGTTTGTATCTAAAGTCCCATTGTTTCAGTGCACTGCCCTAGAAAAAAGGGATGGGCAGCAAGCATGGTTCTGCAAGATTAGAAGAAGCTGTGCAACCCTGAGACTTCTTCCTCAGGAGGGAGGGAAAGGAGTAGAGTATGTACATCCATAGACAAAGTTTGAGTGTCTCCCAGGTTCTTTAGCCAAGCTGATTGACGAAAGTTTTTCTCTGTTGAAGCCAGTTTATAAAGACTGAAAGAGATGGATGCTTCTTCAAATGTGCAGAGACAAATGCAAAGCTACAAAGAACACAAAGAATCAGGAAACCATTCTACAATGAAAGAAAAATAAATCTCCAGTAAGTAACCCTAAAGAAATGGAGATCTACAAATTGCCTGACAAGAAAAGCAAAATAACTATCTTAAATAAGCTCAATGGGTTACAAGAGAAAACAGATAGACAACTAAATGAAATTAGGAAAAAGATACATGAAGAAAATGACACTATCAACAAGGAGATAGAAACCACAAAAAAAGAAGCAAACAAAAATTCTAGAGCTGAAGTATAGAATAAATAAACTGAAAAATTCTTGAGTGTCAACAGCATACTTGATTAAGCAAAAGAAAGAATCATCAAACTCAGAGAAAGGTCACTTGAAATTAATAAGTCAGAGAAACAAAAAGAAAACAAGAGGAAAAAGGGTTGACGAAAGCCTAAAGGAGTCATGAGACACCATCAAGCAATCCAATATATACATTATGAAAGTTGAAAAAGGAGAAGAGAGAGAGAAAGGGGAGGAAAGCTTATTTAAAGAAATAATGGCTGAAAACTTCCCAAATCTTGGGAGGGAAATGAACACACAGATTCAGGAAGATCAAAGGTCCCCCAAAAGAATCAACCCAAAAAGACTACAACAGGACATATTATAGTTAAACTGTCAAAAGTCAAGGACGAAGAGAGTATTTTTAAAGCAAAACAAGATAAGTGACTTGTCACATACAAGGAAGCTTGTATAATAAGACTGTAAGCATATTTCTCAGCAGAAATTTTGAACGCCAGAAGAGAGTGGGATGATATATTCAAAGTGCTGGGGGGGGGAATTCCAAATAAGAATACTATACCTGGCAAAACCATCATTCAAAAAATAAAGATAAAGACTTTCTCAGACAAACAAAACCAGAGGGAGTTCATCACCACTAGACTTGCCTTACAAGAAAGGCTAAAGGGAGTTTTTAAAGTTGAAACAAAAAGATGCTAAATAGCAACACAAAAGTATATGAAAGTATAAAGCTCACTGACAAAGGCAAATATGTAAACAAATACAGAATACTGTAATACTGTAATAGTGGTATGTAAATCACTTTTAATTTTAGTATAAAAGTCAAATAGTCATCAAGTTATTAACAATATATATAACTACTAAAATTTCTTAATGGATACACAATATAAAAATTTAAATTATGACATCAATTACATAAAGTGGGGGGGAGAAGTAAAAATATAGTATTTTGTATTTGATTGAAGTTGTTATTAGCTTAAAATAGACTTTTTAAACTACAAGATGTTTTATGTCAGCCTCATGGTAACCACACACACCAAAACTACCTACAGAATATAAAGAAAAGTAAGAGAAAGGAATAAAAGCAAAAAAAAATAACTACAAAAAAATCAATGAAACAGAAAGAAAGATAGCAAGAGAGGAAAAGAACAAAAGAACTCCAAGATGTACAGAAAACAATTAACAAGATGGCAGTAGTAAGTTCTTTCTTATCAATAATTACATTAAGGACAAATAGATTAAACTCTCCAATCAAAAGACATAGAATGGCTAGATAAATTTTTAAAAAATACAAGTATACACTGTCTACAAGAGACTTATTTTACATTTAAGGATACACTTAAGCTAAAAGTGGAGGTATGGAAAAAGATATTCCATGCAAATGGTAAACAAAAGAAATCAAGGGTGGCTATACTTAGATGAAACAAAACAGACTTTAAGTCAAACTGTCAAAAGAGACAAAGAAGGACTATATAATGATAAAAAGATGAATTCATCAGGAAAGTATTATAATTATAAATACATATATACCCAACATCAGCACAACAAATATATAAAGCAAACATTGACAGAACTGACTGAGAAATAGACAATAATACAATAATATTAGGAAACTTCAATACCTTGCTTTTAATAACTGAAAAAACATCCAGATAGAAGATCAACAAGAAAACAGCTTACTTGAGCAACACTGCAGACCAAATGGTCCTAATAGACACATACACAACATTCCACAAACAGCAGCAGAATATATATTCTTCTCAAGTGCGTACAGAACATTCTCCAGGATAGATCACCTGTTAGGTCACTAAACAAGTCTTGGCGAATTTAAGATGACTGTACTTATTCCAAGTATCTTTTCTAACCACAGTGGAATCTGACTAGAAATTAATAACAGGAGAAAAATTGAAAAATTTACAAGTATGTAGTAATTAAACAACACACTCTTGAACAACCAATTAATTGGTCAAAGAAAAACTTAAAAGTGAAGTCAGAAAATATCTTGGGACAAATGAAAAAAAATTCCAAAATTTATGGGATGCAGCAAAAGCAGTATTTAGAGGGAAGTTGTAGTGGATTGAATTTTGTCCCCCCAAAACTCAATGAAGCTTGAGTTGTTTCCCCCAAGTTTTATATATTAGGAACTTAGCCCCCACTGTAATTGTAAAGAGGGTGGGAAATCCTATTATGGTAATTGTAAGGTGGGGCCTCAAAGAGGTGATTGGATTGTAGGACCATGCAGTAGTAAATAGATTAAAAATGATGGTTGGGCATGGTTCTGAGGGCTTTTAAAGAAGAGGAGAGTCAGTCTTTCTCTCTGCTCTCTCTGCTTCCTACCACCTTGCAGTGTGAGACTCCTGGGTCACTGTCACCACGACCAGATGGACTTTGGACTTTCCAGCCTCAGAAACTGTAAGCAAATAAATTTCGTTTTTCTTTATAAATCACCCAGTCTCAGCTATTCTGTTATAGCAACACAAAATGGACTAATACAGTTTATAGTGATAAATGCCTACATTAAAAAAGAAGAAAATCACAAAAAATGACCTTCATTTACTACTCAAGAGACTAGAAAAGTAAGAACAAATTAAGACCAAAGTTAGCAGAAGGAAGGAAATAAGAAATTAGAGCAGAAATTAACTAAATAAGGAACAGAAAAACAATAGGAAAAAATCAAGTAAAATAAGAGTGGCTTTTTGAAAAGAAAAAAATGACAAAATTCAGCTAGACTAAGAAGAAAAGACTAACAAATAAAATCATAAATGAAAGAGGACACATTACAGCACTGTATTGTGAACTTAAAAATGTTAAGAGGGTAGGTCTCATATGATGTGTTCTTACCACAAAAGGCAGGTCATGAAATAATTTGGGGGGATGTTGAATATGTTTAATACTTGATTGTGGTGACAGTTTCATGGATGTATTCATATGTCCAAACTCATCAAATTGGATAAATTTAATATGTGCAATTTTTACATTTCAATTATATCTCAACAAAACTATGAAAAAAAACCCAAAGCTAACATCACACTTAATGGTGAAAGACTGAAAGCTTTCACCCTGAAATCAAGAACAGCACAAGAATGTCTGCTCTCATCACTCCTATTCAGTATTATACAAGAGGTTACAGCGAGGGACGCAAGAATTAGGCAAGAAAAAGAAATAAAAATCATCCAAATTAGAAAGGAATAGGTAAAGTTTGGTTAATTAAAATGAACATTCACTCAAAGCAAGTTTTAAATCACTAGTGGTTCTTTGATTAATAGCAGTTTCAGACCTAAGGGGAAAATCCTTTTTTTTAATTGAAAAATAATTGATTAAACATATTTGTGGGGTATAGAGTTGAATATCAATATTGATAATCAATACCTGTGTACAATGTGTGATGATCACATCAGAATACTTAGCATGTTCATCATTACAAAACGTAATCATTCCTTGTGTCCATTAACCAATTTCTTGCTAAGCCCACTCCCATTACCCATTTCCCGCCCATATAACTACAGTTCTGTTCTCTCCTTCTGAAAGATCAATGTGTTATTGTGATTGTTGTTTCTACTTCCTTCTCTCTCTCTCTCTCTCCCTCCCTCCCTCCCTTCATCCCTTCCCCCCGCCCCTTCTTTCTTCCATCTTTCACTCCCACTTATGAATGAGGACATGTGGTATTTCTCTTTCTGTGCCCAACTTATGTCACTTAACGTAAATTTCTCCATGCTCATCTATGTAGATGAGAATGACAGAATGTTATTCTTTTTATGACTGAATATATTCCATTTTATTCTTGTTTTATTTTATTCTTATTTTATGGCTGAGTAGTATTTCATTCTGTATCTATACCACATTTTCCTTATCCAGTCATCCATTGAAGGACATTTAGATTGATTCCATATCTTGTCTATTGTAAATAGAGCTGTGATAAACATGGGAGTACAGATGTCCCTTCAACGTGATAATTTCCATTCCTTTGGGTATATACCCAGCAGTGGGATTGCTGGGTCATAAGGTAGTTCTATCCGTAGTAGTTTGAAAAACCTTCATACTGTTTTCCATAAAGGCTGTACTAATTTACAGTCCCACCAACATGCACAAATGTTCCCCTTTTTCTGCATCCTTGCCAGCATTTGTCATTCTCTTTTTGATGATAGCCAGTCTAATTGGGGTAAGATGATATCTCAGTGTGGTTTTGATTTGCATTTCCTTGATGAGCATTTTTCATTTATCTATTGGCCATTTGAATGTCTTCCTTTGAAAAATGTCTATTCATCTCCTTTGCCCATTGTTAAATGAGATTATTTCTTCTTTTTACTACAGTTTGAGTTCCTTATATATTTTGGATATTAATCCCTTGTTGGATGCATAGTTTTCAAATATTTTCCCCTATTCTGTATGTTGTCCTTTTTTTTTTTATTAAAAGATGACTGGTAGGGCCGAACTCATGGCTCACTCGGGAGAGTGCCACGCTGGGAGCACAGTGGTGCTGGGAGCGCCGAGGCTGCAGGTTCGGATCCTATATAGGGATGGCCGGTGCACTCACTGGCTGAGCGCGGTGTGGGCCACACCAAGCCAAGGGTTACAATCCCCTTACCGGTCACAAAAAAGAAAAAAAAAATAGGTATTTTCACATGATACATTTACCATAATAAAAAAAGAAATTCATGAGTTCTGAGTATGGCCATTAATGAAATATTTAACAAAGGAAAAAAAAGATATAAGAACTTTGTTTTGCTTCAACTCTTGTAACCTATTCTCTCCTGATTTTAAAGACACTTCCAGTGATAACTTTTAAAGAAAAAAAAAGATGACTGGTAAGGGGATCTTAACCCTTGGCTTGGTGTTGTCAGCACCACTCTCTCCCAAGTGAGCTAACCAGCTATCCCTATATAAGGATCCGAACCCATGGCCTTGGTGTTAACAGCACCGCACTCTCCCAAGTGAGCCACAGGCCAGCCCTGTATGTTGTCTTTTCAATCTGTTGATTGCTTCTGTTGTTGTGCAGAAGACTTTTAGTTTGATATAATCCCATTTGTTTATTTTTCTTTTTGTTGCCTGTGCTTTTGAGGTCTTATTCATAAAGTCTTTGCCCAATGCTACATCCTGAAGTGTTTCTCCTATATTTTCTTCTAAGAGTTTTATAGTTTCAGGTCTTATACTTAAGTATTTAATCCATTTTGAGTTGATTTTGGTATATGGTGACAGGTATGGGTCTAGTTTCATTCTTCTACATATGGATATCCAGTTTTCCCAGCACCATTTTCTGAAGAGGCTGTCCTTTCTCCAAAGTATGTTCTTGGTGTCTTCATTGAAAATCAGTTGGCTATGAGTACATGGGTTGATTTCTGGGTGTTCTATTCTGTTCCATTGGTCTATGGGTCTCTTTTTATGCCAGTACCATGCTGTCTGGTTTACTATAGCTTTGTAGTATAGTTTGAAGTCTGGCTTTATTTATTTATTTATTTTTGCTCAGGATTGCTTTGGCTATTCAGGCTATTTTATTATTCCGTAATAAATATTAGGATTGTTTTTTCTATTTCTGTGAAGAATGTCATTGGTATTTTGATGGGAATTGTATTGAATCTGTAGATGGCTTTGAGTAGTATGGACATTTTCACATTAATTCTCCGAATACGTGAACATGGAATGTCTTTCCATCTTTTTGTGTTCTCTTTAATTTCTTTCAGCAGTGTTTTATAGTTCTTATTGTACAGATCTTTCACCTTCTTGGTTAAATTTATTCTTTTTTGTTGATGTGGTAGCTAGTATAAATGGGCTTGCTTTCTTGGTTTCTTATTCTGCTTGTTCATTGTTTGTGTATGAAAATGCTACTGATTTTTGTGTATTGACTTTGTATCCTGAAACTTTACTGAATTCATTTATCAGCTCTAGGAGTTTTTTGGTAGAGTTTACAGGTTTTTTTATATATAGGATCATGACATCTGTGAACAGGGACAATTTAACTTTGTCTTTTCCCATTTAGATGCCCTTTATTTCTTTATTTCTTTCTCTTGCCCGATTTTCTGGCTAATACTTCCCATATTATATTGAATAGGAGTGGTGAGAGTGGACATCCTTGTCTTGTTGCTGTTTTAAGGGAAAAGCTTTTCCCTATTCAGGATGATGATGGTAGTGCATTTGTCATATATGACTTTTATTGTGTTGAGATACTTTCCTTCTATACCTAATTTGTTGAGAGTCTTTATCATGAAGTGATATTGAATTTTTTCAAATGCTTTTTCTGTATCTACTGAGATAATCATATGGTTTTTGTCCTTGATTTTGTGGATATGGTGTATCACATTTATTGATTTGCATATATTGAACCATCCTTGCATCCCTGGGATGAATCCCACTTGATCATGGGTTATAATCTTTTTTGATGTGCTGTTGTATTCAGCTTGCTAATATTTCATTGGGGATTTTTGCATCGATGTTCATCAAGGATATTAGCCCTTAGCTTTCTTTTCTCATTGTGTCTTTGCCTGGTTGGTATCAGGGTGATGCCGACCTCAAAGAATGAGTTTGGGAGAATGGCTCCTGTTTCAGTTGTTTGGAATAGTTTGAAAAGTATTGTAAGAATTATTCTTTAAAGGTTTGGTAGAATTCAGCAGTGAAGCCATCTGGTCCTGGGCTTTTGTTGTTGGGAGACTGCTGATTACTTCTTCAATCTTATTGCTCACTATTGGTCTGTTCCGGTTTGCTATTTCTTTTTGGCTCAGTCTTGGTAGTTTGTATGTATCCAGAAATTTTCCATTTCCTCCAAATTTTCAAATTTGTTGGTGTATAGTTGTTCACAATATTCTTTAATGGTTTTTTGTATTTCCATGATATCAGTTGTAATGCCTCCTTTTTCATTTCTGTTTATTGCTATTTGAGTCTTCTCTCTTCTTTTTTTTCTTAGTTAGTCTGACTAGTGGCTTGTCTATTTTGTTTATCTTTTCAAAAACCAACTTTTTGTTTTATTGATTGTATCATTCTTTTGGTCTCTCTTTCATTTAGCTCTGCTCTGATCATAATTATTTCTTTCTGTGTAGAGTTTTGGGCTTGAATTTTTCTTGTTTTCCTAGTTCTTTGAAGTGTAATTTTAGGTTGTTTATTTGAAGTCTTTCTATTCTTTTGATGCAAGCACTTATAGCATTAAACTTCACTCTTAGAACTGCTTTTGCAGTATACCATAGGTTTTGGTAGTTGTGCTTCTGTTTTCACTTGTTTCAAGGAATTTTTTTTTATTTCCTGTTTTATAACTTCTTTGATCCACTGATCATTCAAGAGAATGTTTAATTTCCATGAATTTGTATAGTTGCTAAATTTTTGTTTCTCATTAATTTCTAATTTTATTGCATTGAAGTCTGAAACTACATTTGATATGATCTGAATCTTTTAAAATTTGTTGAGACTTAATTTTTGGCCTAACATTTGGTCTATCCTGAATGATCCATGTGCTGATGAGAGGAATGTATATTCTGCAGTTGTGGGATGAAATATTCTGTATATGTCTATCAAGTCCATTTGGTCAACAGTGCTGTTTAAATACAATATTTCTCTGTCTAGATTTTTCTGTTCAGTGCTGAAAGTGGCATTTTAAAGTCCCCAACTATTACTGTGTTGGTTCTCTCCTCTCAGATCCAATAACAGTAGCTTTATATATCTGGGTGCTCAGATGTTGAGTGCATATATATTTATGATTGTTATATCTTCTTGCTGCATTGATACTTTTATCATTTATATAGTGTCTGTCTGTGTCTCTTTTTATAGTTCTTGGTTTGAATTCTATTTTATCTGATATAAGTATAGAAATTCCTGCTCATTTTTGGTTTCCATTTGCATGGAATGTCTTTTTCCATCCCTTCACTATTAGTCTATATGTGTCTTTATTGGTGAAGTGAATTTCTTGCAGGCAGCATGTAGTTGGGTCTAGGTTTTTAATCCATTCAGCTAGTCTATATCTTTTAAGTAGGGAATTTAATCCATTTACATTCAGGGTTGCTAATGAAAGGTATTGCCTTACTCTTGTCATTTTATTAATTTCTTTATGGTTTTTTTTCTTTATTTATTTTGTTATTTTCTTTCTCTTTTATTGTTTATCTTTTCTGTTTGATGTATTTTTGTAGTGATAAGATACATTTTCTTTCTCTTTCTCATTTGCATATAAGTTCTACTTTTGGTTTTTATTCTTTCTCATGTATATATGGTGCCATATATCACTCTTTTGATTCCACATGTAAAACTCCCTTGAGGTCTTGTTGAAGGGCTGATCTTGTGGTGGTGAATTCCCACAGTTTTTGTTTGTCTGGGAAAGATACTATTTCTCCTTCATTTCTGAAGGAAAGCTTTGCTGGGTGTAATGTTCTTGGTTGGCAGTTTTTTTCTTTTAGCGCTTTCTTGTGTCATCCCACTCTCTTCTGGCCTGTAGGGATTCTGTTGAGAAGTTTGCTGCTAGCCTGATAGGGATTTCCTTGTAGGTGATTTGATGCTTTTCTCTTGCTGTTTTTAGAATTCTTTCTTTGTCCTTGACTTTTGACAATTTGACTATAATGTGTCTCAGGGAGGTCCTTTTTGGTTTGAATCTGGGGATCTTTGAGCTTCTTGGATCTGTGAGACGGTATCTCTCCCAATACTTCCAAGTTTTCAGCTATTATTTCATTAAATAAGCTTTCAGTGCCTTTTATTTTCTCTTCTCTTTCCAATACACCCACAATATAGATGTTTATATGCTTAAGGTTATCAAAAAGATCTCATAGGTTTTCTTCATTTTTTAAAATTCTTTTTTCTTCTTTTTTGGTCCAACTGTGTTAATTCAAAAGGCCTATCTTCTGGTTCATAATTCTTTCTTCTGCTTGTTCTAGCCTGCTGCCATGGTTTTCAGTTGTATTTTTTATTTCATTGAATGAATTCTTCAGTTCCAGAATTTCTGCTTTTTTTTTCTAAGTATTGTTTCTATCTCTTTGTTGAACTTCTCATACATGCCCTTGATTTTCTTTTTGACTTCATTGTGATCCCTATCTAATTTTTTCATCTATCATGTTGAGTTTACTTAGTATTGCCATTTGGGATTTCTCTTCAGGTGATTCTTTGATTTCCTGTTGTTTGGGGTTTGGTATTGGAGTATGGCAGTCCCTTTGGGGGGAGTCATGCTTCCTTGTTTTGATTTGTTTTTTTCATGCTTCTGAATCTCTGTGTTGATGTCTGGGCATCTGGTGGTACAGTCACTTAACTCTAGGAGTGGTTTTTGTAGGGACAGACTCTTTCCTATAGAAGTGTTCTATATTGACAGTCAGGTTAGGCACTTAAAGTTTGGATCTAGGTGTGTGTAGTAGTGCAGTGTTCATGCAACTTCTTCAACTATCTTCAGTCTTGGAGTTGTCTGCTGGTTCCTCTGTCACCTAGGTGTTGGGGACCTCAGCAGTTTCTTCTCAGGGTGGGTTTCTTGTTGGGTTGGGTGATCTTCTGTCAGTCAGTGAGCAGGTGTACACTGTTGCAGCAGGTCCTGGCAGATCTGTAGAGTACCACTGGATCAGATGTTGAGTCTGGAGCAAGCCTGCACAGAAGCTGCAAGACCCAGCAGCGCTTTAGAACTGTGGGGGGCTGTGGGGGGAGGAGGGACCACCACTGGATTGGCTGTCTGTATGGGCACCCATGGACTCAGCAGGTCCACAGGTTGTGCAGGGCTGGCACATGCGGACATGGGGAATAACCACTTTCTGGCAGCTTCCCTGCCCAGTTAGTCTGCCTGCCCTCCCTGGGGGAGAGGGTAAGTAGTGTCTCATGAGCTCAGATTCCAGGTTCTCAGTCCCTCTATCTGGCCTAGGATCCAGGCATCTGAGAATGTGGTCCTGCTGGCACCCATGCAAATGTGTGGAGGGTTGTGCGAGGAGACAGGGCTACCACTGAGCTGGCTATGGGCTGGGGCAGGGGGCTGTGGGTTCAGTGGGTCCACAGAACACGGAGGGTGGGCCACAATTGTGAGAAACCACTGCACCTTCATGGGTTTTCCACGTAGCTGGTCTGCCTGTTCATGGGGGGTGTGTTTGCTGTGTAGGTTCAGATGCTGGAGTCTTGGTCTTTTTGTCCTTCCCAGTCTCCAGGCAGCTTGGTCCATGGTCCCACTGGCCTGTGTGAATGAAGTAGAATGCAGGCAGGGCCTCCAGACAAAGGGAATCAGTCTCACTGTGTCCAGGACAGGGCACCCTCCCACTGAGGAATCAGTTCCAAGATGGTACTGCATCTCAGCCACTCAGGGCAGGATGGGTTTTTCTCTCCTTGGGCTTCCAGTATGAGACTGTGAAGCTACGCTAACTCCCAGCTACTCTTGAACTGGGCCTGGGTCCTAAAAAGACTGGGGCACTCTCGTGGTGGGAATCTCTGGCATTTGTGGCAGCAGTGGAGACAGCTGCGTTCTTCTCTAGCTTATCTTCTGTCTGCCTGATTCCGAACTGGTGCTTGCACTGGGGCAGAGGCTGGATGCCCCACTCTGCTCTCTATGGTGCTTTTCACAGCTTCCGACAGCAGATCACCCAACCCAACAAGAAACCCACCCTGACAAGGAACTGCTAAGGTCCCCAACACCTAGGCGACAGAGGCACTGGCAGATAACTCCAAGACTGAATACAGTTGAAGGGTCTCATCACTCTCCTAGCACTCTGCAGCATATTTCCTCAGTTGTGCCAGTCAAAGTATATTTCTTTGTCTGTTTTGGTCTCTTTTAAGTGGGAGGAGGGGGACTAGTGCCAGGCCTTCTTGTGAAAAAAAAGTGCAAGAGACTTTAAATAGCCCAAACAATCTTGAAAAAGAAAAGCAAAGTTGGGGGATTCACCCTTTTGTATTTCAAAACTTACTACAAAACTACAGTAATCAAAACAGTGTGGGACTGGCATAAGGATAGCCATATAGATGATTGGAATGGAATGTGAGTCCAGAAATAAACTCATACATCTATGGTCAATTGATCTATGACAATGGTGCCAAGACCCTTCAATGAGAAAATAACAGTCTTTTTAACAAAAGGTGCTGGGACAATGGATATTCACATGCAAAAGAATAAATTTGGACCCTTACCTCACACCATATTTATTAGTCAGGGTTCTTCAGAGAAACAGAACTGATAGGGTGTATTAGGGTACTTCAAAAAATCATAGGAAAATTTAATTTAAAGATAATCTCAATCCTTCCATGAACTTTTTGAAGACCCTTAGTGTGTGTGTATGTGTATATATGTATATATCAAAAAAGATTTATTATCAACAGTTGGCTCACATGATTGTGGAAGTGGCCAAATCTCAAGATCTGTGGGGTGAGTCAGTAATCTGGAGACCCAAGAGAGATGGTGGCGCAGTTCCAGTCTGAGTCTGCAGGCCTGAGAACCAGGAGAATTGATAGTGTAAGTCTGTTCTGAAGGCTAGCAGCCTCAAGACCCAGGAAGAGCCAATGTTTCAGTTCAAGTACAAAGGCAGATAAAAGTTGATGTCCCAGTTCAAAGGCAGTCAGGCAGAAGGAATTCTCTCTTACTTGGGGCGGGGAGTGGGGAAATCAGCCTTCTATTCTATTCAAGCCTTCAACTGATTAAATGGGATCCACTCTCATTAGAAGGGCAATCTGTTTTACTCAATCTACTGATTTAAATGTTAATCTCATCCTCAAACATCCTCACATAAACACCCAGAATAATACTTGTCTAAATATCTGCATACCCTGTGGCCCAGTTAAGTTGACTCATAAAATTAACCATCACACCATATTAAAAAATTAAATCAAAATGCATCAAAGATCAAAATGTAAGAGCTAAAACTATAAAACTCTTAGAAGAAAATATAGATAAATATTTATGACCTTGGGTTTGGCAATGAATTATTTAACATGATACTAAAAGTACAAACAAAAGGAAAAATAGAAAAATCATATGTAATCAAAGTTAAAAACTTGTGAGCATCAAAAGGCATTATCAAGAAAGTTAAAAGACAATCCGCAAGGCCAGCCCATGGCTCACTCGGTAGAGTGCGGTGCTCATAACACCAAGGCCACGTCGGGAGAGTGCGGTGCTGATAACACCAAGGCCACGGGTTCGGATCTCATATAGGGATGGCCGGTTGGCTCACTGGCTGAGCGTGGTGCTGACAACACCAAGCCAAGGGTTGAGATCCCCTTACCGGTCATCTTTAAAAAAAAAAAAAGACAATCCGCAGAATATAAAAAAAAAAAAATTGCAAGTCATATATCTGGTAAGGGTCTAGTATCCAGAATACATAAAAGAACACTTATAACTTGACTACAAAATGACAAACAACCCAACTAAAAAATTGGCAAAGGATCTGAGTAGACATCCGAGTAAACATTAGAAGATATACTAATAGCCAATAACCACACAAGATCATTAGTCATTAGGGACATGCAAAGCAAAATCACTACATGTCATTTCACACCCACTAGGATGGCTATATTTTTTAAAACACTGCAATTAACAGGCCGGCCCATGGCTCAGTCGGGAGACTGCAGTGCTGATAACACCAAGGCCACGAGTTCGGATCCCGTATAGGGATGGCCAGTTCGCTCACTGGGTGAGCATGGTGCTGACACCACCAAGTCAAGGGTTAAGATCCCCTTACCAGTCATCTTTTAAAAAAAATAAAAATAAAAACTGCAATTAACAAGTGTTGGTGAGGATGTGGAGAAATTGGATCCCTCATACATTGCTAGTAGGAATATAATATGCTATAGTCACTGTGGAAAACAGTTGAAGAATTCCTCGAAAATTTAAACATAGAATTACTATATGATCCAGCAATTTCACTCTTAAGTATACACTCAAGAACAATGAAAACATATGTCCACACAAAAATTTGTGCAAACATGTTCATAGCAGCATTATTTTAATAGTCAAAAAGCAAAAACAACCCAGATGTCCATCATTTGATGGATGGATAAACAAAATATCCATACAATGATATATTATTTAGCCATAAAAAGGAATGAAGTACTGATATATGTTACAACATTGACAAACATTGAAATCATTATGCTAAGTGAAAGAAGCCAGGCACAAAAGCTACATATTTCAGGATTCCGTTTATATAAAATGTGCAGAATAGGCAAGTCCATAGAGAGTAATATCACATTGGTGATTGCCAGGAGCTAGCAGACGGGGAAAAAAGAGAGTGGCTGTTTAGTTGTATGAGTTTCTTTTCGGGGTGATCAAATATTCTGGAATTAGATAGTGCTTGTGGTTGTAGAGTACTGTGAATGATTAGTGAAAAGAACTAAAGACTCTGAGAAAATGCAATATGATTTTGACTTAGATCAAGCTAAGGATGGGGAAAAAGGCCAGGAGAGCTTTGAATAACTGTTCCTGGGCTCTCTCTTTCAGCTTTATATCTCTTCTGGCAATGGTCATATATTTTTCTAAATGAAATGCCACCCATATTGAAGGGCTCAGGAACCGTCAGGCCAAAATCTTTAAAGTGCCATAGAGTTGGACAGTTTGCTATATTTCAAGCACATCAGGTCAAGCAATATAATAAAAATTGACTTGTTTGTGATATGTCCCTTTATAGGAGCTGTGACATGCATGCCTTCTCCTAATATCCTGCATCCAACATGCAGCTTCAACTGTCTTCTGGACAGCATATCATCCAGTTGCTATTCTGTCTTGCCACCAATTTGCCAGTTGTCACATTTCCCTAGTCTGAAAAGGCTCTGCAATATGTGTGTTGGGGGGAAAGGGCAGGTTGCAATTGATAAAGATATTTCTTAATAGCCCTTTATCCTGGCTAAGAAAAGGCCCTTGGCATCTGAGTGGTCAATGAGCAGCTTCAAAGATGGACTCCCCACCACAAGGTCATTGTTCTCTCCCTCCACCCTCCATCTCATATGTGGCTGGCTTACTACCATTCCGGGCACTGCTCCTAACTGATCTGTAATCTTCTTCAGTCAATTTTGGATGATGGTCTCATGTAGACGGGAAGGAGCGCTGCACGCACTGTTGATTCAGGTGCTCAAAGGCTGTGAAGTAAATGGCTGCCCCTACTGGAGTCACTGTAATAGAATTGTGGGGGATTTATAATTATATCCTTCCATACAATTCAGTTAATTAATCAGCCCTTCCCACACACTGCCATTAGGTTCCTCTCACTAGGTAGGCCATTTTATTCACAGCATGTAGCTCCTCCATTCAGTTCTCTTCCTGCCCTCTTCTTGGGGCTCCTTTTCACTCAGACACCAGCATAACCTCACCCCAGTGCTCATTTTTAAAATTTCAGGTCTTTCCCTTCTTTAGGGCCCCAGATAGATGCCACATTACTGGTTAAGATCCTTGTGTTTTGAATTTAATCTGCATGGTCACACTCCCCTGGTTTTTAAGAAGAAACTTCAATTCTTCCACCTGACATTTCAATTGAGTCCATGGCCTGGATGATAGCTTAATTTTGTGCACCTGTTAGGGGAAAGCATTTTAAACCCTTTCCTCACTTTCACTACTGGGCCCTGATCCCCTTGCCTGTAACATCCTGGATTCTATGTGTCCTCTGGGGACAAACAATATTAATATCTCCATTCTTTTCCCTAGGCAGCCCCAATACCTTGGACATTTTGTTTTCTGCTTTTACATGCAAAGAACTTGTCTTATCAGCATCACTAGTACATCTGGCAGTCCATTACTTTAGATTCCTGCAGTTTGCAGCATCCATCTGAACCTCCTCCTAGTTGTCTTCTAAATCTCCCTTCTCTGTCTGGGCTCAAATCCCCATGTTTACAGTTTCTAAGTTATGAGTCCTAGATCTGTCTTCATCCAATGCGCCTGCCTCTATGGGGGGCTTCGGATTGAAATGGCCTTCTTGGTTTCTACCCTCCCAAAACTCTGTCTGGTTAGTGATGTTATTCTGTTTTGCTCAGGCTTCAGCAGAAAACAGTCTCCTTGATTCACTCTAAGCAAAAAGCATAACTTCTGACAGAGTATTCTAGTGGGAATCCATTCCCATATCACTCCTAAGATTTATTTAAGAGAAATTTCACGTACAGAACCTCAATAGGGCACACAGGTTATGTTATGGTGGAATTGTAATTGCACCTATATTTCTACAAATCCTTTACCCGGCAGAGAGCAGCTGAGAATGAGACCAGGTTGCTGTGCGGTTTCTCTGCAGTGATTTATCAAGAGGGTAAATTAGATGTTATGTGGACAACTTCCTGCCTAGGCTTTTTCTCTCCCAAACTCCTGAATCTTCGGGAGTTTAGGTGTGGTTTCAACACAGATTATTACCCACTAGATGTGAGCTGAAAGCTAATTATACCTTAATAATAAAAGCCTATTCTAGGCCATTTTGTGGACTACTACTCTTATCTTTTAAGTATCCAGCTGGGATGTGTTCTGCATTCTTTAGTTTAACGGTCTTTTTTTTTTTTTAAAGGGATACAGTTTCCATGACCTTCCCCAATCATCTGTAAACTAACCTTCTGGAGGATATACTGGAACCTTAAGTTGGTTTTTCATTCCCTTGTATATCAATGTATCATCAGACCGAATGGTGCTAAAGTAGCAGGCTTCAGTGATAGCTCTCAGTTTAGTGTTGCTGGTGGGAATCTTGGTTTCTATGTATAATTATCCCACGACAGGCTAGTGATGTTTTAGAAATATAAACCAAAACTTATTACTGTCCTACTAAACACCTTCCAGTAGCTTTTCATTGTACTTGGAAGAAAATCCAAATAACTTTCCGTGGCTTACAAGGCCCTTCATGACTTGTCTCCTGCTCACCTTTCTGATCTCATCTTGCACCATGCCCCCCAGCACTCACAAATTCTTCAGCCACACAGAACTCTTTTCTTATAACCATAAGCCCATTTCTATCTCAGAGACTTTGTACCTGCTACTCCTGTTTAGTACATTCTTGCTCTAGATCCTCACATAGCCGGCTCCTTCTTATCATTTAGATATCAGATCAAATGTCACTCTCTGAAAAGGTTTTTCCTGGTCACTTAATCCAAAATTTAAAAAAGAACAAAACTTTTTCTTCAAGTTGTTTACTTTCATGACACCTTATTTTATTTTCTTCACAATATTTACCACAATCTAGACATTATTTTAATTGTCTATGTGCTTATCATCTGTCTCTGCCACATAGAATGTACATTCCATGAAAGTAGAGTCTTGTGTGTCTTGCTCACTGTGGTGTTTCTAGTTCTGGGCACATAATAGGAGCTTTACAAATATTTATTGAATGAACGAATAGATGGTACATGACATTAGCACCCAGCTTACTGTCATGTTTGCTAAATAACTCATGTTGATTTGCTGTCATATACCTTTCAAGACTACAGTCTGTGAAATATAAGTTTCTGGGTGTTTGGCTATAGGACATTGGATAATTCATTTATTTAAGTATTTACTGAAATCCAGCCACTATGTTAAGCTCTGAGAATATAAGAATAAGACCGTAGCCTCTGCCCTCAATAATCCATACTCTAGTGGGGAAAATGGACATATAAATGATTGTAGTATAGTGGAGTAGGTGCCATGATAGAAGTTTGAATTGTGTTGTGGTAACACTAAGGAGAAAGGGTCCATCTCTTTGGTATTGGAGTAGAGATAAAGGTGGTTCAAAGAAGGAGTCTTAGAGGAAGTGATATTTCAACTGGATCTTGAAGAATGAATCAATTCATTGGGAAATGGTGGCAGGAAGACATTCTAGCATTATGGCATCTGGGAAAGAGAGAGCACCTGGGCTATTTTGGGAATGGCAAGTTGAAGATTGTGCTGGAACACAGGGTGATTGTGGAAGTTGAAGCTGGGAAAGAAGGTAGAAATCTATTGACTTGAAAGTAGTTCCCATATGAACAAGAAGGGGACAGCTATATGATGTGCCTTGCATACACTTTACCCCCTTCCACAAAAAGTAAATAAAGTTGTCATCAGAGAGTTAAACTAGTAAAATATACATGCAAAGGATAGAATTAGATATCTGTGAAAATTAACCAAGAAATTGTAAGTGGATGACTGGAAATTTTGGGAACTCACAAAATTCTGCTCAAGGTGATCTAGGACAAGTCTTAAGGAGGCAGGACTGAAATGTGATTGTAATTTTGTAAGTGGAAACCAAATTAATTGTATTATACACTGCTTGGAGTGAATAGAAAGTAGCTGGCCAGCTACTAGATGCAAAGAAATGACAGTTACCATCCAAGCTCCATCCAGGAGAATAATCTTGGCCAAGTGAACCCAACATTATGGATTCCTTGGCAAGGCTAGCCCTGTAGTTGATGAGAGTGCTTCAAGTTGTCTAAGCTGAGAGACTATTCTTAAGATCAACTAACTCCCCTTGTTCTGATTTTATGTCCACCAAGCAATCTTTTGATAATTTATTTGGCTCTCCACATGACTTGCCTACAGGGGAAAGAATGCACTGATCTGCCTACTCAAGCATTTTGGCCTGCTTAACAATTGTATTTCTCATTGTAAATTAGTAAATTGGCATCCCAGCAAATACATATAAAAAATCAGAATGCTAATATATATGTGGGGGATAGACAGATATAAATATATAAATACAAACATTTTTTTAAAGTCTCTATATATCAAAGAGGCATGTAAGCCTGCTTAAATTGACTTTGCCTTATTGAATTTACTCAATCCAGACTCTGATCTTTAACCTTGCAGCTCAGAAAGCTAGTTTTGACTCTATACTTAGAGTCTAGCCATCTCCTGCAACATTTTTGGAGTGGCCAACTGGCATTCTCCAGGTGACAGAGGCCTCTGCATTGCTGTGTCCTGCACTCCAAAGTTTACCATGAGGACAGCATTCATTCTTCTGTGTTTGTTTCCACATATGCCATTTGCATTGAGGAGTTTAATTTGAGAGAGTGAACATGGCTGTAAAAAGTTGTGTGGATAGAAAATATTCTTATTTTGTCTTGTTTCTTCTTACTTTGAGTTCCTAAAAGCAGACCCTGAGAAAAGGCTTTAGACACAGGTGGTTTATTTGGGGGTGGTCAGGAAGAACAAAAAGGAAATGGGGAAAGTGAGACAAAGAAAGGAGAAAAATTAATGTGTTAATGAGCAGATTACTCTGTGGGCAACTTGGACTCAGTCCTTCTGGAGACTCTCTGAGAAACTGTGCAGAACAGTCTTAGAATCGTCCCACTGGAGGATGGAGATTCTGTGGTATTTATCCATGGACTTCCATCCTCATTAGTTGAAGGTTAGCCCGTGGCATTTAACTCTCTTGCACTTCAAGGTTGCACCTCACTGTAGCAAAGCAAGCTTCCACTGTGCCTGAGAAAGCCTTCAGGCAAAAAAGAGAGACTAGCCGCTTAAGGTTGAGAGACTAGATGCTTAAGGTGGGAGACTATCAGGATGCTGTGAACTGCAGCTGCAGGTAAAGTCAGGGGGCCAAGGGAGTATGGGGCAGGGCATCAATGGCATTTTGGTGCATTTTTGGAAACAATAGAGCTTGAGACCCCAACAGGCAAGTGAGCAAAGGACATGAACTGAAAAATTGAACACAAAAAATAAAAATGGCCAACAATTTTATTTTTAAACATTTAACCTTGGCAGTAGTCAATAAACTGTAAATAAAAACGAGATGCTATCTTTTCTGCCTGTGAAATTAGCAAAAGCCCATTTTTTTTTAATTAATAAAAAGCCATGTATTGATGGGGGTACAGTCTCATTCACTGCAGGTAGGATTGTAAATTGGCACAACCTTTCTGAGAAGTAATCTCTCATATAGCAAGCCATCAAACTGTGTTTTAAAATATTCAGTGTCATTGAAAATGCTCATGATATAATATTAAGTTAAAAAGCATAATACAAAACTGTATATACAGGATGATGCTGATTTTTTTTTCAATTCAGAGATGATATAGATTATAAGACATTGGTTTATTAATAGCTTTGGGAGAAAGAAAGAAACGCTACATTTAATATACCCAAATTTTATTCTGCTGACAGTAACATAAATATCCATTCTCTTACATACCACTTTCTTTTTCAATTAATACCACCAAAAGTAGGATCTAAGCTTCTTCACATTTCAGAGTTTAAAGATTCTTCTGAATTACTTTTTTTTTTTTTTTTTTAAAGATGACCGGTAAGGGGATCTTAACCCTTGGCTTGGTGTTGTCAGCACCACGCTCACCCAGTGAGCTAACCGGCCATCCCTATATGGGATCCGAACCCAGGGCCTTGGTGTTATCAGCACCGCACTCTCCCCAGTGAGCCACGGGCCGGCCCTCTTCCGAATTACTTTTGACCACTGGCAGTGGTGTAGCATACTATGGTGACATGTGGCTGCTTTTCATAGTAACCCCGGCCTGTGATGATGTGACAAGATGATATTAAAGCATATAAAAAAAAAATCTTGGGGGTTCATCCACATTTCCTATTTGGTTAAACTTCTAGTTTATTTATTTTTTTCTTTTCTTTTTCCTTTTCTTTGTCTTGTTTTTCAATTTAATTACGTTAGCTAGAAATCAATCAGTTTCTCTTGAAAGTCACCGAGAAGCTTTTGACAGATAGATGTTCAGTGCCTGAGTGATAGTCCTTCACAGTGCATGAAATGGTCACACCAACCTTCCCCAGCTTTGAAAATTTTATGATCTATTCCAAGAGATTTGGCAATTTCTACTGCCTTTAATTGCATTGTCTGGCGTGTGACAGGCAATCTTCTGCAGACACAATAATTTTTCATTTCAATGATGCATCATAGTGTAATTTTTAGAAGACATTTTAAGTGACAATTAGGGAGAAAGCCAGATGTAAGTTAAAACTTTAACCATGAGTGGTCCTACCAATGCAAATAACTCAATTGAAGTGACAATCAGATGTGCAGATACCCTCTCAGTACAGCTAAGTCTGCTCACACATAAGAAATGACAACAGTATGACAGTAGATTCCTCTGCCTGGCAATTTGCAAGTCATTTTTGACATCCATTGTACGATGAAGCCTGGTTTCAAAAATGAAGAATATGTGTGTCAGGATGCAGGAAATAAGTTATGA
Source organism: Galeopterus variegatus (assembly GCF_000696425.1). NCBI lineage: Eukaryota > Metazoa > Chordata > Mammalia > Dermoptera > Cynocephalidae > Galeopterus > Galeopterus variegatus. Next base: position 21,970 of record NW_007729228.1, on the reverse strand, counting down.
AATATGTACACATATGTGTGTACAAACACACATACACACACAGAAAAAAGACAAAAAGGAATGTACCCCCATGCTTATAGCTGTTAGCTCTGGGTGATAAAATTGCAGGTTGTGTATAATTTTGCTTATCTTCAGCTTGTAAATGTCTGCAATAAGCTTGTATTACTGTTAAACTGTGAAAAATAATAAATTTCAAAAAGAACTTGTCTCTGTATTTTAAAGGCTCTTGCTCCCTATTGAGAGAATAGAAAAGAACAAGCTTGACTCGGTGGGATACTTGGAGAACCATAATAATCTTGTATCTTCCTGGCTCAACAGAACAAATAACCAAGTTCTCAACTCAGAGATTACTTAAAGGTGAAGAAACAAATCCGAAACTCTGAGGCTACATTTGTCATTCCAGTCCAGTGTCTGATTTGCCACAATTTTGACAAGTTGCTTATCTCTCATGTTTGTTTTCTCACCTGTTCGCCTGTAAATGGGGGAAAATACCTTCTACCCTTCCTCTTCCTGGTAAGGGCAGGAATGGGGTTAAAAACGTAGACAAAAATGATCAAATACTTTACAGTCTTGATTGTGTCCTGATAAGCAATGCAAATGTCTGAGAGAGAGAGAGAGAGAGAGAGAGAGAGAGAGAGAGAGAATGGAGTGTGAGAGGGGGATGTGAGCAGAAAGCCACAAGGCAACAGTCTGTTTCTGGGCCTTGAGGGAAATGCCAGGGCTTGTGTAATTTCTGTCTCTGGGCACAGGCAAATGAATTCTATACTGATAGCCCTCAGGGACTTTATCCAGTTGAGAGAACTTAATTTCAGCTAATTAACGTGGCCCCAGTTACTCTCTACCTGTTGATGGGGAGAAAGGCCTGGAACATTTGCTCTCCCTCTCACACTCCTGCTGAGCCTTACTCCCAGGCTTGACTCCCAAAGCAAGGTGGGTGACAGGGAGACGGGGCTATCAATGAAGAGCTCTGGCTACAGGCAGCAGAGCTGCAGTGTGATGTGATGTGAAGCAGCAGAGCTCATAGCACCTCGCCCAGTGTGGCCCTCAGGCAATATGCGTTGAAGGGTGGCAATACTTTAGTTCATTTAATCTTCCCAACAGCCTGAGGTTGTGCTCAGTGGGGTTTGGAGGGGCCCATACTGCTCAGTTTATGTCTAGCAAGTATAAACCATCAAAAAGCAGTAGCAGCTATTATTCTCATCCCATCGTTATTATTGCCACCACAGAAAGTGCCTGGTGATCAATACCTCTTCCAGTCCCCTGTGCAGGCAGGGTTTCCGTCATCACCCCCTCCCTCCCGTCTGCACTGTCCTACTCTGGGGAGCTTAAATCACTCCCTTGAGGTAAAACAGTGAAGACTCTATTAAGATGCAGATGTTTTCTGGGAGATGAACTGCCTCAAGCCTTTCTCATCCATTATAACTTTCCAGTGAGAGGACACTGGGTACCTGGGGTGGGCAGTCCAAAGAACTGTGTGACTCCAGAAGGAGAGGCCTGGAAAGGAGGTTGCTGGGATTCTGGGCCTCCCAATGTTGCCTCAGCCAAGAGCAACCTGTAGTGTAGATAGCAGGGCAGTGGAAAGGACTGAACAAGACTACAGCCCTGGCTGGCTCACTGCCCAGGCCTGTAGGGATCAGGAGAGAGGAAAGCAGTGTAAGCCAGCAGGAGCCCCAGACTTCAGCCTTTACTTCAAGGAGACCCTGGGTTTTGAGAGGTAGTCTTGACCCAGAAGGTAGAAGGAATATATCCTTCCTTTTCCTGAGCTCTCCAGCATCCTGAAGGGAGGCCTAAGGAAGTGTGTGTGCATGACTGGGTGAAGAGGGAGGCTTATACTCACTAGCAGCAAGCTGGACGCTGCTTTGAACAAGCCGACAGGACACAATAATTGATTGCCTTCTTGCTGCAAAATCAAAATGGCTTTTGATATTCAGCCATTCATTGCCGTAACTGGAATAATAACACAATTTATTTTAGCTGCAGCCCTGCAAATGGACGGCTTTAATAATGGCTAATTTGGGATGATGAATGTACCATTTGGGGGTGACATTAGTGCTGAATAAGGAGAAGGGCGTGCAAGAGACAGAGGGAGGAAGGGATGAGCTATACAAGACTAGCCATGTTTGCTAACTTCTGAGGCTGCCAGCCCTTCAATTCCACTCCACAAGTATTGATTTAAAAAGCAGCTACTCCCTACCTAACACTGGGCTGAGGGTTGGGGAGATTCTGAAGATATATGATCAGGATGACCATATGTCCTGATTTCCCGGGGCCAGTCCTGGGTTATGCTGAGACCTGGTACAGTTATTAATAGCACCCTCCTCTCACTCTCGAAAGTGTCTTAGTTTGGATGATAAGTTATATTGTCATCCCGTGTGGCTCACTCTCTGCTTTCCACGAGCACACAGCTTTTCTGGGAAGACAAGTCTCAATTTATGCACACGGAGCAATTATAGCATATCAGGAGACAGTATGTAAACAACAGAAGAGGCAAATAGGCTCAAGCAACCAAATCAATGCTTTCAAGTTTCAAACTTGGTGAGGGTGTGGATTTAAATACACTGTAGAGGACGTTCGCATGCATGGGAATGATAAAACCCAATATACTATCTCACTTCATCTTCACAGCAACCTTAATGTTACCCCCTTCTTACAGATGACGAACTAGAGGCCCAGAGAAAGGAGTTAACTGCTCAAGTTCACAGAGCCAGTAAGTAATGGAGGCAGGAATTGAATCCAGGACTATTTTAACTTAAAAGCCAACTGTATTTCTCCTTCAGAACAGACATTAGTGCTGCCTGGAGTATTCAAAGAAGCCCACGGAGGAAGTGAATTGTCTCTACAAAATTAATTCACAAGTAAAAGTGAATAGAGTAGAAAAGAATTGGGAGATGTAAGACTGAGAAGAGACAGTAAAGAAATGAAGTAAGGTGGGGTTAATCAGGGATGATTTCCAAAAGAGGTGAGTATTTGCACTAGGTTTGAGATTACTGATGAATATGGATTAACACAGATCAAAAAAAGGGCTTTCACACACGTGGCAATGATAAACTCTGAAATCAGGGTGCTATTTCCTGGGAGTGGAGACATGGATAGGAATGGAGTAAACAGAGGATGACAATTATATTTGTAAGGTTTTATTCCTTAAACACAGTGATAAAGAAATGGGTGTTCATTACACTATTCTACATCTTATGTTTGTATATCTGAATATTTCATGATAAAATATTTTTAAAGTAGAGAAATGGGTCTTTCCAGATGAGGGGAATATATTAAGCAGGACATAGAAGCAGGAAAAATAAATGTTTCTGCTGGAGATGTTTTAACGAGAACCCACTTCCTTACAGAGTGGCCCACTGCCATTTCTTCCTCCCTAAGCACAGCATTTTGAAAGCCTTGTTAGGGCCCCTCTCTTATTTGATTCAAGACTTGGAACTTCCAGAAATGCCCATCTCCTGTCTTCTTAGGTGTGTTAGTGAGGTCCGTGTCTCCTCTACCCGCTGCTGGGCACTGTGACAGCCACATTATGTATCGGCGGGTTCAGTACTTGTGGGATTTGGTGTTTAAACAGAAGCTTTGCACCCTCCCAAGTGTTTGGCCTCCTGATCGGCAGCCGGGGTCAGAGGTCCCTCTCAGCCCCTCCCCAGCTCCCCAGGACAGAGGCAATCCTGAGGGGCCAAGGGAGCTGCCGAAAGTCCAGGTCTTGGCCTCCTCTCGGCCTCGCTGCCACTGCACAGCAATAAACAAAAGCAGCAAATGAATCCATACAAATCCCATCACCATGGCTCCGCAGGGCCATGAAAAGGCCATAACGTGAGGTTCCACATAACTTCACCACCAAATAAGCTTCAGCAGGACCTGGTACATTTGTGAAGGAGCATTCCAGTGACCAGATCCTGTCAGTTGGCACAGCATGGGTGCCAGTTGTGAAACCCCAGGTTGCTGCAAACTGAGGAGCTGGGACTTGCTTCAGCAGGTGTGATGGAGCCCTCTGCGAATCCCTAGCGTGCCTCTGTCTTCAGGCAGAATTTGATACTTTTCTTGCTAATCCTTAAGAAAAATCAGGTCATTCAGAATTTTTAATCTGGTGCCAGATACACTCCCAATCTGTGGTCAGGCTGCTCCCTGGTGTGCATCTCTTTCAGTGGCCAAGGTCTCTGTGCTCAGTCATAAGAACATAAGAACACAGACGCCATTTTATTCCCTTTGCCAAGAAGCATCAGTCGGCATCACCTGGGACCTTGTTGGGAATGCACCTTCTCAGCCACTGCCACCCCAAACCTGCTGATCAGAACCTCTGGGGTGTCCCAGCAATCTGTGTGCTTCCCCAGGTGACTGTGACACACGCTCAGGGTTAGCTCGGGGCTCATCTCAGGCAATGTGCTCTGGGGTTTATGGTGCCTGGTTTCCCTCCACCACACCCTCCCCACCCGAGAAGGGGGAGGCATGGCAGCAGGAGGCAGACAACCCCAGGAGAGACGGGGCTTTTGCCAGGAGGCCTTGGGGGGAGCCCGTGCTCTTCAGCAACTGTGGGGCCCCAGGAGCAGGTAGCTGAGCTCTGCCCACAGGCGGCCTCACCAAACCTAGAGCCTCCTCCAGGGCATGCAATGCAGTCCCTGTCTCTGTGTCAGTCCTCCCAGGACCAGAGCCCCTGACCCTCAAGCCTACTCAGCACAGCCCCTAAAGCAGTGGTTCTCAAGGTGTGGTCCCCATTACTACTGACATTATAGAAATAAAAGTGATTATAAAAAATACAATGAACCTTGTATGCCAATAAATTAGGTAACTCAGATAAAATGGACAAATTTGTAGAAAGATAAAACTACTGAAACTGACTTAAATACAAAGAAATCATCTGAGTAGACCTGTAATAAGTGAAAAGATGTAAGAGATTTAATTAGCAATTCAAAAGCTACCCACATAAGAAGTCCCAGTATGGAATGATTTCACATGAATTCTACCAAACATTTACAGAAGAATTAACACCAATTTTTCACAAACTCTCCCAAAATTAGAAGATGGAGCACTTTCCAACTCCTTCTATGAAGCCAGTATTACCCCGATACCAAATCCAAAGACATCACAGGAAAAAAGCCAAAAACTACAGACCAATATTTCTTATGAATATGGACACAAAAATTTTCAACAATGTACTAGCAAGTGAAATACAGCCAAATGGAAAAAGAATTATATACCATGACCAAGTGGGATTTATCTCAGGACTGCAGGCTTAGTTAATATCTAAAGATCAATAGAATAAACCCTATCAGCAGACTAGAAAACAAAACCACATGATCATCCTAATAGACAAAGAGAAAGCATTGCAAACAATCCAATTCCTTTTTATGATAAACACACTCAACAAACTAGGAAAAGAAGAAAACTTCTTCCACCAGATAAAGGGCATCTACAAAACACCCACATCTAACATTGTAATGATGAAAGACTGATGCTTTTCACCTAAGATCAAGAATAAGAAAAGAAGTCCGCTCTTATCATTTCTATTCGACATTGTACTGGAGGTTCTATCTAGGGCAATTAAGCATGAAACAGAAAAAAAAGGTATTTAGATTGGAAAGAAAAAGGTAAAAACTATCTCTATTTGAAGATGCATGATCTTATATATAGAAAACCCTGGAGAATACACACACAATGAAAGCTAATAAATGAATTCAGCAAAGTTGTAGAATACAAGATCAATATACAAAAAATGATTGTATTTCTATACATTTACAATAAACAATCTGAAAACAAAATAAGAAAGCAATTCCATTTACAATAACATTAAGAAATTAAATACTTAGGAATGAATTTAACAAACGAAGCACAAAACTTATTCTCTGAAAACTATAAGACATTGTTAAAAGATATTAAAGAAGTTCTAAATAAATAGAAAAACATCCCATGTTTATGGAGCAGAAGACTTAATATTGTTTACATAGCAGCACTCCTCAAATTGATCTACAGATTCAACAGGATCCATATCACAATCCCAGTTGAATTCTTTGTAGAAATTGACAAGCTGATTCTAAAATTCAGGGAATTGCAAGGAATCCAGAATAGCTACAACAATCTTCAAAAAGAAGAACAAAGTAGAATAACTCACAATTTCTGATTTCAAAGTGTGGTCCCCAGACCAACAGCATCAGTATCACCTGGGAATATGTTAGAGATGCAAGTGATCAGGCCCCACCCCAGACCTATTACAGGTAATTCTGATACAGTCTCAAGTTTGGGAATCACCACAAGTTATACTGTGCAAACTAGATTAACAATACAGGATGAACTTAATTTGCTTTTTCAACCTCCCCATCTTCTGGCTACTTTTTCCTTACTACATATAAGATATAAAGGAAGACAAAAAACATGTTTATGGAGAGGATATATAAAACCATGTTTCCCAATTAGAAGGAAATCCCTTTCCACTTTACTCTTTGGATTTATCTGTTCTGACCAGTGACTTTGAATGGGACTTGTGGCTGATGTAACTTGATTTGCACTGAATACTTATTTCTCTAATGGATCATTGCTACTGGGAAAATGTTTGGCACACAGATCAGAACATTCAAAATATAAATAAGTATTTTGAATAGAGATTTAAACCAGTTTCATTGCAGCCACTGGCACGGTGCATTTTACAGCTCTGATTTCAGTTCCAGTTGTTAAGACTCAGGGAAGGCAAACAGATCTCAGAAATAAAGAAAGAAAATAAAGGGCAGAGGTGGAGGAAATATATTCCCCAACTGGCAGTTCAATTAGAGATTTAAATAGATCTAGGGAGCTCAATGAGTCAGGCCATTTTATAGCAAGGGGAGCAGGGAAAGGCAGCACTTGGGCATGAGGAAGACGTGGAGTTCTCACGGCATCCCTTGTAGGGAAGAAGGGGGCTGGGCACAGTAGGGCTGGCTGAGGGCCTGGATAGGAGACACCTCGGACAAGGGAGCTCTGTAGGAGAGGCCCAGGAGGGCACGTCAGGGCTGGAGGCTCAGGCCTAAGGGCTGGGGGCAGGACTGATAAAAGACTTCCTTTCCCAGCCAGACTGATGTCTGCATGGGATGTGGGCAAAAGTGTGCCCTGAAAAAGGAGGCAAAAGCTTGTTGGGAGACTTATTCATGAATAAGTCTTTGTCCAGTCCAACATCTTAAAGTGTTTCCCCTATGTTCTCTTCTAGGAGTTTTATAGTTTTATAGTATTATATTTATGTCTTTAATCTGTTTTAAGTTGGCTTTGGTATATGGTGAGAGGCACAGGTCTAGTTTCATTCTTCTACACATGAATGTCCAGTTTTCCCAGCAACATTTATTGAGGAGGCTGTCCTTTCCCCAGTGTATGTTCTTGATGCCTTTGTCAAAGATCAATTGGCTGTAAGTATGTGGATTGATTTCTGGGTTCTCTAATCTATTCCATTGGCCCATCTGTCTGGTTTTATGCCAGTACCATGTTGTTTTGGTTACTATAGCTTTGTAGTATAATTTGAAGTCAGGTATGCCTCTACCTTTTTTTTGCTCAGGATGGCTTTGGCTATTCAGGGTCTTTTGTTGTTCCATATGAATGTTAGGATTGTTTTTTCTATTTCTGTGAAGAACGTCATTTGTATTTTGATGGGGATTGCATTGAATCTGTAGATCACTTTGGGTAGTATGGACATTTATTAATAAGTCTTCAAAAGCACAGGCAACAAAAGAAAAAATAAACAAATGGGACTATATCAAGCTAAAAAGCTTCTGCACAGCAAAAGAAACAATTAACAGACCAAAAAGGCAACCTGCAGAATGGGAGAAATTATTTGTAAACTATGCATCTACAAGAGATTAATATCCAGAATATACAAGGAATTCAAACAATTTAACAGTAAAAAAACAAGTAACCAGATTAAAAAATGTGCAAAGAAGCTGAATAGGCTTTTCTCAAAGGAAGACATACAAATGGCCAACAGATACATAAAAAAATGCTCAACATCACTAAGCATCAGGGAAGCAAATCAAAACCACATTGAGATATTGTTTCACCCAGTTAGACTGGCTATTATCAAAAAGAGAATGACAAATGCTGGCAAGGATGCAAGAAAGGGGGACACTTCTACATGTTGGTGGGACTGTAAATTAGTGTAGCCATTATGGAAAACAGTATGGAGGTTTCTCAAACAACTACAGATAGAACTACCATATGATCCAGCAATCCCACTACTGGGTGTGTACCCAAAGGAATGGAAATCATCATGTCAAAGGGATATGTGCACTCTCATGTTTATTGCAGCTCTGTTTACAACAGCCAAGAGTTAGAACCAACCTAAATGGCCATTGATGGACAACTGGATAAGGAAAATGTGGTATATATACACAATGGCATACTACTCAGCCATAGAAAAGAATAAATTCTGCCTTTCACAACCACATGGAGGAGCTTGGAAAAAATTATGTTAAGTGAAATAAGCCAGGCATGGAAAGAGAAATACCACATGTCTTCACTTATAAGTGGGAGCTAAAAATAAAAAAATAAAAAATAAGAAAGAAAGAAAGATATGACAATCGCAATAATTCATTGAACTTTCAGAAGAAGAGAACAGAACTGGTTACTACAGGTGGAAAAGGGGGAGAGGAAGGGGGATTAGGGAGAAATTGGTTAATGAACACAAGGAATGATTACATTTTATAATGATGAATATGCTAATTATCCTGATATGAGTGTCACATATTGTACACAAGTATTGATATTCAACTTTGTACCCCACAGATATGTATGATCGATCATGTTTCATAAAAATAAATAAATTAAAATAAACAGATTACGGGGGAGAGGAGCCGGTTGCTTACCCTGTGTACCTGCCAGTGGGAAGGAGATGACAGGAACAAAGTGTTGAATGAACCTTCTCTGTCTCCCTCCCAGTGCCCCTGCACCCCACCCAGGCCTGCGGGTCTCCTTCCCTTTTCCCATTTGGTAGGAAACCACCACAGGGGCCAAGCTGAGCCCCCAGGCCTCCAGGCTTCTTTCCTCCAGCTCAGTGCTAAGCAGAAGACTTCCTAAAGAAAGCCACTCTCCTGCCTGGGGTTGGTTTGTTTTTAAAGGAACACTTTCTCTTTTTTTCTCTTCCTAGGGTCTTACCAGGGACCCAAGTGGATCTGCTGAGTGGGACTTGGGCCTTGGCTGAGCACAGGGCATGTGTGCTCGGTGGTTTCTGTGTTCCCATCTTGACAGATCTGGGTGGGCCGCCTCCTGGCTCCTTCCTGACAAAGATCTCAGAGCATCTCAGGTGGAAGGAGAGGGAAGCTGCAGCTACCTCAGGGGATGGGAAGCGGTCACCTACGGTGGGGGAGGGTGTGCTCCAGACCAGGCAGGAGTGCGCTGTTCGCTCACCAGAAGCTGACTTTCCCTGGGAGTCCTTCCTCTTGGTGCCAGCTAACCTTTGGTGCCAGCCTTCAGCAGTAAGTCAGCTTTGGTATATCACCCAGGAGATGTCTTGCCTGGGTACACGGTATATGGGGGGACAAAGGCACTTGCTGACCTGTGCACAAAGGATGAGATAAGTAGCTTGTTAGCTGATCCAGGTGGGGCTTGTCCCAGGTGTTTGTGTTGGGGATGAGGGGTGGGGGCACTTACGTGATCTCAGGGTGCTTCAGAATAGTCCAAAACGCTAAAATTCTCACCATTGGAATCTATCCTTTGGATTAAGGCATTGAGAACTTCTCTTAAAGGAGTAACAATCACATCCCAAATTCCTCAACAAGATAGTATATGAGGTTAGTGGATAGGTTCTCCCTTAACTACCCCCCCCACCCCCAACTCTGCATGGACTAGAACCTTCAAAAGAGCTCCTCTGCATGAACACATTCTTGAGATAAGAGAAACGGTAGATATGGAGAGTGGACTATGGCCTAAAAAAGGTAGATCTGGAAGAGGCAAATCGGAAGTTTCCAAGGGTGGATATAGGATTGTGGTGCACCAAGGCAGGAGGGTTGTTAAAGGCAAGCCTTTCTCCATGCTATAGCAGAAAGGGCATGGACCAGGTCTCAAACGACCTGAATTCTAGCTTGGCTGCTCCACTTAAGGGCTCTCTGATATTGGATAACAACTTTTCTGGGCCTTGTTTTTTTCGTCTGTGAGATTGGAATAACAATCTCTGTTCTACCTGCCTCACAGAGTTGTTGTAAGGCTCAGATGGAAAAAAAAAAAAAAAAAAAGAATAACAAAACTTTATGTAGACTATACAATGCAGTATGAATGAAAGGCTTATGATTATTTTATTTCACAATCTTGCCCAGGGCTTCTTCTTATTGAAGCTGAGTTTATGAAAATGAGCCATTCCGGATTGCAAAATATGAGACTAAGTGTCAATTTCTTGCCTGTTTTTGGTAGGCATGAGCCAAGTCTATTAGTATTCTTGGATCAGAGTTCCAGTGTTCTCCTGATAGCCTCTCTTTTCTCCAGCCAGGTTCTAGAACTGTTTATGGGTCCTGGTAGCATTTTGAAATGCTTTTGCGAGGGCTCAGATTCCATCTTTGTGGGAATCTACATGTGCATTCCCACCCGCATTCTGCCTACTGCAGCCCCCTCCTAAACACCTCTTCTTTGCATTTAGCCTAACTTTTCAAAGGTCTTCTGGAAAATTGGGAGGCTAACTCCTTCAGGTCCTTGAGTGGCACAACTCCAGGGGGCACTATTTACATCATAGACCGTAGTGTGAATGGCGCCCCTTGATTTGTGCAATACAATCACCCTGTTTGCAGCATCTAGTCACCTCTTCACCCCAGGTCATCCCCACTTAATTTGTTAACTTCTACCTCTTCTAGACTGAGCTCTTGCACCTTCTCCTCCTCTGAGAAGCCTGCTCTGGCGCCTAAGTCCAGCCAAGATGGCCCTTCTCTGCATGCACAGCTCCTTATACCTCCCTCTGCTATAGTACTGGTCCCACTATACTGCCGTGGTCCCGCTACCTGTCTTTCCACCACTAGACCACATGCTTCTTAAGGGCTGGAACTATGCCTCATCTCTGTCTGTATTCCCACCCTCCCCTCTGGCCTGGTCAATAATAGGCACTGGGGAAACAGTTGTTAAGTGAACTGGGACATTGGGAATTGTTCAGCTAGAGATCTCTTGGGGTGTCACTATGACTTCCTTGCCTCACACCCAAAGGACACTGTGTTTATTTAATTACTTGTGTGGGGGTGTAGGAGGGGGGTTCAAACAGATGTTATAGCAGCTCACTTAGCAAAGGACAGTGATTAGGGTTTTCTTTTATTAACTAAATAGACAGCACCCAAGTGGAATATTAAAAGCCAGATGGTACAACTTTCATTTTGTGTATATCTGGAAGGGAAGAACAAAGTGCCTGTGTTGTTCTGTTTAACCTTAAGTCCAGTTTCAGAAGATGTTCTCTGCCCACCTCTAGGTAGAGGTAAACGCAGGGCCTTGTTCACACAAGGCCTTGTTCACCTACCCTGGGAGACTAGGCCTGCTTTGCTCCATACTCATTTCCCTCCTACCCAACCCAATTGGGGGAAAGTCGAGGGAAGATAGAAGTTAGAGTCTGTTATGGGCTGAATTGTGTCCTCCTAAAATCCATATGTTGAATCCCTAACACTCAGTACTTCACAATGTGACTGTATATGAAGACAGGGCCTTTAAAGAGATAATTAAGTTGATATGAGGCCATTAGGATGAGCCTTAATCCAATCTGACTGGTATCTTTATAAGATGAGGAAATCTGGACACACAACAGAGACACCAAGGGCATCCATGCACAGAAAGACAACCACATGAAGAAGTAGCAAGAGGGTGGCCATCTACCAACCAAGAAGAAAAGCCTCAGAGGAAATCAACTCTGCCAGCCCCTTGATCTTGGACATCCGGCCTCCAGAACTGTGAGGAAAATAAATTTCTGTTGTTTAAGCCAGCCAGTCTGTGTTATTTTGTTATGGCGGTCTTGGCAAACAAAGACAGGGTCATTCATAGGCAAACATTGGGCTTCGGTCAGCCTTGGGATGCCTGGGATAACCTCAGACCTCCCCTGAGACTGACTCATCTGGGTCCGTAACATGGAATGTGACCAGAGTTGTGCTCCTCCCCTCACCCTTACCCCAGTCCCAATGTCCATTTCTTCATAGTTGAATTCATTTGTCTTTTTCCTTCCTTCATTCACTTAACTACTTCACTCACTCACTCACTCACTCACCAGTTACTGAAGTGCAGCAAGGAATATAGCACCCTGCCCTCAAGGAACTTAATGTCTTGTAAAGGATATGTATCTACCGTGTAACATTAGAGATGAACTAGGTGTGTGGCATCACTTTTAGCTGGGGTGATTGGATTGGTCAGTGGAGGAGAAACATTAGTCTGCAGAAAAAAGGATCCAAGACCTGTAATGCAATATGATGCAGCAGTTAGGAGCTTAGACTCTGAAACCAGACTGCCTAGGCGTTGCAGTTAAGAGAGTAGACTCTGAGGCTAAGTTTTCTGCATTCAGATCTGGTACTTACTAGCAACATGACCCTGGCAAGTTATTAAAACTCTCTGTTTATCAGTTCCCTCATCTGTAAAATGGGGCTAAATAATAACACCTATCTCTCTTGGATGAGTTAATACACACAAAATTCTTAAAACAGTGCTTGGCACGTAGTAATCAGCACATAAATTTTACTGTTATAGGATTTAGGAACAGAAGACCTGGGTTTCAGTCTGTCACTTACTAGCTATGTATCTTAGGGCAAATAAGCTCTTCCCCAGCTGGCTACCTTTCTAACTGACAAGGTGCTTAGGAGGATTAAGGGAGATAATCAACAGTTAAAGGTGTTGGAAACTGTGTGAGGGATATTATTGTTGTTATTGAGTTGAACCTTGAATGGTGAAGATTTAATATGAAAGCTACCATTTACTGAACATTCAAACATATGACAGGAGCCAGTCTATGTATGTATACTGGAAGCAGAGGAGATAGATATTTCCTCTTCTAGCTCCCTGGCTCCTAGGGCACAGGGACATGCCATGCACTTGGCCAATTCCTGCCTAAGGCTCTGAATTTTAAGAGAGTATCAGAAAGACAGAGGGAGTCAGGAGCCCAGGGATGGTGCTAGTGACATGGTAGCATCAGCAGTGGCATTTTAGTTAGATTACTCCTGAGGTGTGAGCTAATTGGGGTTACCCTGCCCAACCTCCCCTGGACCTGACCATTTTCTGAACTGGATAGCCAGCCTTTTAGTTGATTCTGCAAGCAATTAAAAGATTTAATTAAAAGATTCCGTGAGAAATCTGCTATCCTTTTAACAAAATCCCTCTTTTGAACACAAGTAGAGTTGGTTTTGTTGTTTGCAATAAGAAGCACGAATAATATTTTTTTTAAAAAATTGTATTTCTACCAACACCCTGGTATTGTTCTGATCCTTATTAACTGACGAGGAAACTGAAGCTTAGGGGGAACAGCACAACTTGCCCAATATTGCACTGATAGTAAATGAGAAGGCCTGAACTTGACTTTGAATACAAACTTACTGTGGTGTACTGGAGAGAGAGATTTGGTGAAGAACATTCCAGTTGGAAGGAATTCCCCACTCAATCCCAGATGCAGGACAGCGTGAGGGGTTCAGAGAATCTTCAGTTTCCAGATAGGCAAAGATAAAATGTTCATGCTGGGGATGGTAAAAAAAAAGAAGTGGAAAGAGGGCTTGGGATGAGCAGTGTGGACTTTATTTGTGGACATCACGGAGCCACTGAAGACTCTGGGCTTGAGGAAGCAACTTTGTCAGCCTGCATTTGAGGTGATAGGGACTTAACTGGGAAGGGCAGAGAGAAATTTTGTACAAGAAATAAGTAATTTTTGACTAATTAAAGATAATTAGTGAAAAAGAGCCCAGTGACTGAGAGGCTGTTGACCCCCTTGACAGAAATGAGGAAGCCTGGCCTGGGAGTGGTTTGGGGGTGACAGGACGATGGAGGAGCAGTCTGTTCAGGGGAAAGGGCCTTCTTTCTGCTTCTACTAGGATTGGTCTTCCCTGAGTCCAGGCCCCACTGCTATAATATCTAGACTTTTAGCTCCTTATTTCAAAGCCCTTCCTTGCCTTTCATCTTTTCTGTATGTGGTTTAAAAGCCAAGGCCCCTGGGATTGGTTGATAGGACTCTGGCTTCATTCTGGAAACTGCACCATTACCCACAGATGTGTGAGGCAATAGCTTGTTTGAAAAGTGGAATCCTAGCCAATTGGAGGTGGTCACCCCTCTGGGCCCTCATGGCCTGGTTATGGTTATTAATAACTGCTGGTTCTCCCATTTCTAATTCCAGCAACCAGCAGGACCTCATCCTCTTACAGTCTTCTGCCCTTTTGCTACAGCTGTCAGCAGTGACCCAGCTGACAGCCCATTAGCGTGCATTTCCAGCTATAACCAGGACTTCTTGTGCCCAGTCACTGATACAGCTCTGCCAGCTTTTGTGATTCTAGGAGAGGGAAAAGGGGGATGAGCCAGGTCCCAGCTCTCTGGCTAGTTTCTCTGAGTTAGATCAGACTAAAATTGATTTCGACCCAGTCTCTCTCTCTTTCCCTTCCTCCCTCCCTCCCTCCCTTCTATTTCCTCTCTCCCCTCCCATCTCCTCCATCTTCCCTCCCTCTTCCTCTCCTTTGTTTCACTAGCCTGCTTATTACTGTTTCAGTTTCCTTTCCCTCCCCTTCTTCTTTCATGCATTCAACAAAAATATTTTACCTCCGCTTTGTGCAAGGACCTATGCTAGGTGCTGGAAATATATAGATGAATAAGACACAGGCTGTGCCCTCCGAAGAGCTCAAAACCTTGCACAGAAGATATGCAACAGTAAAAATAAGACCAGGATATAATGAGAACCTACAGGACTGCGTTATTCAGATTGGAAACAGGAGAGGACAGGGAAGTTTCCTGGAAGAAATTGTACCTGAACAGAGTCTGAATGATCCTGGCAGAGGTTGTGCGGGGGGAGGACTGGGAGGAGGGTGTTGCCAGCAGAGGGGTCAGTTTAAGCGAAGGCACAGAGGTAAGAAACAGCATGCTGTGTGGAGGGGACAAGCAATGTGGTCATGCTGGGATGTAAAATGAAAGGCAAGTCGTGGCAGCAGGTGAGCTGGAGCAGAAGGAAGAGAAGGGCCTTGTATGTTATGTTAAGAGTCGTGTCTTTATCCAGTAGAAATAGAGGGTCATTGAAAGATCTAAAACAGGGGAGAGAATGGTCATGTATGTTTTTAGAAATTTGATCGCTCTATCGGCAGCGTCAGTGATGGGTTATAGAGGGACAAAGGCAGAAAAGGGGAACCCATCTGGGAGGCTGTTGCTGCCATGCAAGTGAGAGATGATGGTGGCTCAAACTGAAGTAGTGAGAATAGAGAGGACTGAATTAAGAAAAAAAATTAGAAAGTAGAATTGGCAGGGCCTCGTGATCAATTGCATATGGATGATATGTGTGAAGGAGACATCAACGATGACACCCAGATCTCTAGCTTGGGTAGCTATGTCGACAGCCATAATAACAACAGTAATAATAGTAATATGAATAATGGTACCATGAACTATCATAGAGAATTCGGGAGGCAGTGCTAGTTTAGCAGAAAATGGAGAATTTCCCTTTTGCACATGTTGAGTCGAAGGTGCCTGTGGAGCAGATAAGAGGAGAGGCCTAGCAGGCATTTTGAATAGTTTACAGCTCTGGGGAGGGTCTGTGCTAGAGATTTAGACTTGAAATTAAACTGAGGATATTAGCCATAGCCTGCCACGATCACACCATGTCTAAGGGAACTTGCTGCAGCCACTGACTGCTGCCCAAGCAGCCACGGTTTTTTCCACATGATCCATCCTACCTCCTCCCACCACCTGCCTCGGCGGCAGCCAACAAAACCCAGCAGGCCCCTGACCCATGGATGACCAGTCTGTAAATTGACCAGAAACTCTGATGTAATTCTGGTGAAAAAGATGAGCTGGGCTAATTAGAATCTCTCTCTCAGGATTTTGAGCTGAGAACTACAGAGACTTCGGGCCACTTAACACTGGGAGCCAAATCTGGAAGATTGTTGAAAATTGGGACCTGGCAAGCTGAGGACATTTGAAGCTAAAGTAAGACAAGCGTGGAAATGATGGATAAGCTGAGGATGTTGGGTGGTAGAAAAAGAATGTGGTAGACACTGGAGGAAAAGATACAAAGAGAGACACAGAGAAAGTAAGCATGTGGCCCAAGAAAAAGATAAAGGGACTTTCCTATTCTTGAAGCTGCTTCACGACCTTACAGAGTTCCCATCTCCGTCTGTGTAGCCTCAAATTAAAGCCCAGCCACCTGAGGATAATTTGAGTGAGGTATTTTTTTTCTAGCCAGAAGAGGAGTTACTGGCATGAGATCACTCAGGGAGAAATTAGCACATGATAAAAGCAGTGGGGAATAATAAGAGCGAAGAGGTACACGGAGGAAGAGAAGCCCACTGTGGAAATCTCATGGAAAATGATGCCAGGAAGAGCTAGAGATAAACCTCTGTCAACCTCCTAGCATATCAAGATTCTCCTAGAAAAGCATAAACTTTTCCATGCACTTTGTGCTTCCTTTTCCCTGACCAGGTTCATTTCTTGCCTCACATATCTTCAAAGCAGAAAAAGTCAGAATGATGAGTCAAGATTGCGTACACACACACACACACACACACACACACACACACACACGCACTCACACACACACTCACTCTCACACACACACACGCTCACACACATACACGCTAACACACACACACGCTCACACACACACGCTCACACACGCACACACGCTCACACACACACACGCTCACACACTCACACTCACACACACGCTCACACACACATGCCCACACACTCACACTCACACACATGCTCACACACACACACGCTCACACACACACACGCTCACAGACACATGCTCACACTCACACACACGCTCACACACACATGCTCATACACACACTCACGCTCACACACTCACGCTCACACACACTCACACACACACGCTCACACACACTCTCACACACACACGCTCACACTCACACACAGGGATGGACACCGGCTGCTACCAAGAGAACGGGGGGCATGGAAGCCAAGAGATCTTGTTTTCTTTTTTAAAGAGGGAGTGATCAGAAGTGTCAAAAAGTGCAGAGAGATATGATAAGGACCTGGCAGTGCCCACTGGGTTGGCGGTTAACAGGTAAACTGGTGATTTTAGTGAGGGTATTTAGTAGAGTGGTAGGGGAGAGACGGAAGCCAGACTGCAAGTTGGTTGAGAAGTGAATGTAAAATAAGAATGTGGAGACAGGCAACATAGAACACTCTTCCAAGGAAATTAGATGAGGGGAGAGGAAAGAATCTGAACACTAGCTAGAGAGGACTAAGGGCCAAAAGAGGTTTTGCTTTGTTTTTGCTTTGTTTTGTTTGTTTGTTTATGTTTTTTAATGAGAGGCTTAAATTTTGAGGCTGAAAGAACCCAGTTGAGAGAGAGAGAGGATAAGGGACAGAATGGTGGTCTGATTGAGCCAGGTCCTGGAGGAAGCAAGAGGTGGCAGATCCAAGGCCTAGCTAAAGGTGTTGGCCTTACACAGAAAGAGGGCACCTCACCTTCTGAAACTGGAGGAGAAGTGAAAAAGGACAGGCGTGGATGGCTGGAAGTGGGAAGTTAGAGAGATCCATCCTGATGGCCTCAATTTTCTCAATGAGGTAAGAGACAATATCTTCTGCCAAGAGTGGGGAAAGCAGGCTTAAGCAGGGGGCTTGAGGAGAGTGTTGGAAAGTTTGGAAAAGGCATTGTGAGGAGCATGAGAGGGACTGGACCAAGGACAAGTGAGAAGATTGATGAGTGGGGCGGCAGACCCAGTTGAAGTTGCAGACTAGAAATATGCAGGGGCCACAGTCTCCACAGTCGTGGGATTCGCCTCCATTAGTGCTTAGCTGTTCAAATGTAGGAGCAGAGAAGGTAGTGTTGTGCTATTCCACAGTTGGGGTTTGGGTGGGTGGGTGTGGCAGAGGGATAGGGTGACAGCAAAGGGATGTGGAAGCTGAGGGAGGGGCTCATGTGCTCAGCTATGGGGTCCTTCTTGGTAGGGAAGGAGTGGAGACCAAGAAGGGACCAACAGGCTAGGAGAATGGAGGAATCATGAGAGTGAAGGTCTCTGTGAGCTGGAAGAGCAGATGTTAGAGGACTGGGAGGTACGAGACAGCGTGGCATATTCCAAGAACTGTTCATAGTCCTCTTTTCTGGATCATGGGACAATAGCGAACACCCAGACAGTGAGGAGGCCAGAGAGATAAGCAGGGCTTGGCTCAGGGATGCCTCGTGTCACACTATGTAAGATGGATGTTGCAGAAGACACAAAAGCAAGACAAGCTTACAGAGACAGTTTTACAAAGTGGATTCTGGAAAGAAATAGATCTCTGGAGCCCTGCTACATGTTTCCCTGAATTCTTGTACTCTCTTCTAATGATTTCTAAGGTTACTTTCCGATTCTAAAAGTCAGGGGTGCCAATCCTCCCATCCTTCTCCCTACATAAAATCTGGGTAGCAGGAAAGTTAGACTAATTCTTACCCTAAGGAGAGCCATCTGTTTTGCATAGTTCAAAGAGCCCTGAGTTTGGAGTCTGGAACCTTGGATTCTAGTCCCAGGTCTACCACCAACCAATTGTACACATCTCCATCTTGCTGGGCTTCTTTTTCATGACCTATAATGAAGGGGAAATATTACCTGTCCTGACTATTTCCCTAAGGCTGTTGTGAAGGTGAAATGAGGCAATAGATGTAACTGTGCTCTGCAAAGTGAAAAGTGCATGGTGGGCAGAATAGATTGTTATTGCTAAGGCCTGGCCAGGTTTGCCTTGTGTCCTTCCTCTACATCTGTGATAGCAGAGTCTATCTCCTGCTTCCTTCCCTCATTCTCAGTCCCCATATGCCTGCAAGTTCCCCAGAGGTCAGGCAAGCCCTGCTGGAAGCTGGAGGAAGAGTCTCAGGAGCTCTGACTGGGATGATGAGCTGAGAAATCAAAGGCTCATAAGGGTTTTCTTTGCTTTTTTTCCTCCTCTCCAATAAATCTGTCTGCCTCCATTGTTCCATGACGAGGCTGATTGGCCTTGCCCTTGGGACGTGCCACCTCAGCATGGGAGAGGGAGATGCTGCAAGATTTGATGCCTCCCTTTTCAATACATGTTTAATTCATCGCTGCAAAGACTTGGATAAGTAAAACATCAAGCTCCCTATGACTGGACTTCCTGAAGAGAAGGATTCCAACAGCTTTTAAAGGAAATGTCCAACTTTTAAGAGTTCAGGCTTCAAGCAGGTTAATGCTTTATAATATTTTAGAGTGAATGTCTCATGGATTCTTAATGTGCAGGTTATTTAGAATTGAGAATAACTGATTGGTTAGTCAATCTGATAAACATGAGATAACTACAGTCAACTCCGGAGAAAGATGAATTCATTTTACCCATTGCTTTATAGCCTCTTCCTCACCAAACCTTTTACCTGAGTTACTAATCAATCAATCAATATGAATTAGGCACTAACTGTATGCTCAGCTCTGTGCAAGGTAAGCCAATAAAAACAAAATATATATTCCATACTGTTATGCCCTAAATGTGTCCCCCCTAAATTCATATGTTGAAGGCCCAACTCCTAGTACCTCAGAGTGCAACTGATAGAGCCTTTAAAGAGGTAATTAAGTTAAAATGGGGTCATTAGGGTGGGCCCTAATCCAATATGACGGGTATCCTAAAATGAAATTAAGATGCAGACAGAGACACCAGACACATACATGCACAGAGACAACCATGTGAAGACACAGGGAGAAGGTGGCCATCTGCAAGCTGAGAGAGGTCTCAGAAGAAACCAAGCCTGCAGATACCTTGATCTCAGACCTCTAGCCTCCAGATCTATGAGAAGATACATTTCTGTTGTTTAAGCCAGCCAGTCTGTGGTACTTTGTTATGGCAGCAAACACATACTGTTGTGGAACTTGTAATAAGATAAACACACACACATAACACTTTACTTATGCTGGTAATATCTGGGAGGGTGTGTAGATATAGTAATTTCCCAGAATGCCTTTTCCATCACCAATCACCAAACGTAGAGCTCGAAGGATATTAAAAATACCTTGACTTTTCCAAAATTTCAGGCCCTCTACCAGGCCACACATAGGGCATCTAGAGGGTATATGGGATCCTTCTTGCTATCGTTTCTCTTTCTCTTCTCTTCTCCTCTTCCACATACCCCTGGATCCTTTTCTAGTTTGTTTCTCAGGCCCAGGCTCCTGGCTCTATCAGGAAGAGGCAGTGTGAGATACTTTAGGTCCTCTGGGTACTTAGAGAGACTGCGTGTCAGCACTTCTTAGACTTCAGAACCACCCAGGGTGCCAAATGAAAATGCAGATTCAAGGACCTCAGCATTAACCATTCAGGTTCAGTACGTCTGGGCAGGGCCTAGAAATTTACACTTAAAATTTTTGACTGGGAGATATGCATACAAAAGTGTATATGATACATATGTGAAAGTTAAAGAATAATAATGCACCAACCACTGAGCTTAAGAAATAGTACCTATTTGTGTGTACCCCTCTCCAGTTGCATTCCCTTCTTTCTCAAAAAGGCAAGCACTTTACTGAATTTTACATTAATTTACTCTTTGTTTTTCTTTATTGTTTCCCGCATATTATTGTAACTTTGAACAACAACAAAAAATACTGTTTAGCTTGCTTGTTTGGAGACTTTATATAATGGTGTCATACTGTCTATATTCTTCAGCAAGTTTTTTTTAGTTTTATTTATTTACTTATTTAATTGGGACATAGTTGATTGTACATATTTGTGGTGTACAGCATTGAATATCAATACCTGTGTGCAATATGTGATGTTCAAATCAGGATAATTAGTATATTCATCATTACACAATGTAATTGATTTTCACAGCCCTTTACCAATTCCTCCCTTTCCCCCACCCTTCTCCCCTTTTCCTACCCTTGGCAGCCTTGGTTCTGTTCTATTCTCTTAAAAAGTTCAACGTATTATTGTGATTGTTGTATTTTTTTTCTTATTTATTTATTTATTTATTAGCTCCCGCTTATGAGTGAAGATGTGGTATTTCTCTTTCTGTGCCTGGCCTATTTCACTTAACATAATTTTCTCTAAGTTCATCCATGCTGCTCTGAATGCCAGAATTTCATTCTTTTTTATGGCAGAGTAACATTACATTGTGTAAATGTACCATATTTTCCTTATCCACTCGTCCGATGATAGGCATTTAGGTTGGTTCCATATCTTGGCTATAGTAAATAGAGCTGCAATAAACATGGGAGTGCAGTATCACTTGAACATGATGATTTCCATTCCTTTGGGTACATACCTAGCAGTGGGATTTCTGGGTCATACGGCAGTTCTATCTGTAGTTCTTTGAGGAAGCTTCATACCATTTTCCATAGTGGCTGCACCATTTTACAGTCCCACCAACAGTGTAGGAGGGTTCCCCTTTTTCTGCATCCTTGCCAGCATTTGTTATTCTCTGTCTTTTTGATGATAGCCAGTCTAACTGGAGAGATGATCTCTCAATGTGGTTTTGATTTGCAACTAAAGAAAGTTAAAGAAAGATAAAAGAATATCTCTCAACATTGTTTTTGAGATTTATTCATATTGATGCATTTAGTTATAGTTTACTTATTTTCACTGCTATGCAGTATTTCATTGCATGAATATACAATTATTTAACCATTCTCCTGTTCATGGTCATTTGGGTTGTTTCTAGCTTTGGGTTTTTTTGTTTTGCTTTGTTTTGCTATTACAAATAATACTGCCATGAACATTCTTATGTACATCTGTTGGCTCATAGAAATTTTCACTTTTAAGTAGCTCCCAAAATTGAGTCTGATGTAAATGCTCCACAAAACACTGTCTTTGGGAGAAAAATGGCGACGGGTATGGAGCGCCCGTGTCAGGAAACGGCGCGATCCTGAGAGCTGTGAGCTGTGATACCAGAGTATTG
>NW_007729227.1:250012-251520 GCF_000696425.1 Galeopterus variegatus | reverse complement strand
GCACTATCCAGTGCGCCACCGGGCCGGCCCAAAGTGGCATTTTTAAAGCAAAAAATAGTTATTTGATCAAACATTCACTCATAATGCATAGTCCCAAACTTAGTTTTCTTTTTTAGCAGGGAGCATATGGGTTCGTATCCCCTCTCCCCACCTAACCTGAGGTATTGTTATGGGCAGATTTGTGTCTCCCCAAACATTCAGATGTTGAAGTCCTGATCCCTGGGCCTCAGGATGTGACTGTATTTGGAAATGGGGCATCTAAACAAGTAGTTAAGGTAAAATGAGGCCATTAAGGTGGGCCCTAATCCAATAGGATGGTGTCCTTATAAGATGAGAAGATGAGGACACAGACATATACAAAGTGACAACCATACGAGGACCAAGGGAGAAGGCAGCTGTTTACAAGCCAAGGAGGTAGGCCTCAGGGGAGAGCAACCTGTTGACACCTTGACCTCTCACTTCCAGACTCCAGGACTATGGGGGAGCAATATCTGCTGTTTGAGTCACCTATCTGTGGCGCTTGTTAAGGCAACCTGAGCTGACTGGCACATACCCTGTCCAGCTACCTCCTTACCAGGTGACTTTATCTGGAGTCCAGCAAGGGAACTGCTGGAGTCCACTCAGCTGTGCTCTTCTAAGAGATTGTTGATGAGGCCGGGTGTCTACATTTCCCCAGGATCTGGTGGGTTTTGTGAAGCTGGGCCTGAGATCCATGGTCCTGCATGGGAGCCTGTGCCACAGGGCATTCCAAAAGGAGATTGAAGCAGAGCAGAATTAAAGCCACCATTGAACAATAGCTAAGAAAGGGACAAAGAGGAGAAACGGTTATCACAGAAACACAGGGCAGCTATATCAGCCAGCTCCTACGTGGCCTGCACTCCTGCTAGAACATCAGTTCAGCCAGTGGGTTCCCCACGTCCAGGCCATCCTGGGGGACGACCCTGAGCCCAGGGAGATGGGGCCAGGCCAAGGAAAGAGGCCTCAGGAGAAACCAACCTGCACAAACCTTGACCTCAGAATTCCAGCTTCCAGAGCTGTGAGGATGAGTTTCTGTGTAAGCTTCCCAGGCTGTGGGGCTTTGTTAAGGCAGCCCAAGCAGACTAATGCAGGTGCCTTCCCTGGCTGCCTGCAGATCCCCTCCTGCAGNTCGCCATCTTGCTCCCCCTCTTCACATTTCTTTTTAAAATAAGTTATTAGGCATTTTATTTTATAGGACTCTTTTCAATGGGGCTTTCTTTCCCATCAATAAATCACTTGGGTTATTCAGAATGAGGGTGGGAGAACTTGTCCACTATTTCTTCCATAATTAACATATGAGGAGCTGTCTCATAACCATGATATGTTTGTTTATGTCATTCTGCAGAACATTTGAACAATTATTCCGGTTTACTTTCTTTAAAACAAACATTTATATAGGACTTACTAGATCCTTGGTATTGCTCTAGCCAATTTAAAAATATTAAAACATTTAATCCTCACGGCAGGCCTATGAGATAAATACTATTACT
>NW_007729227.1:218059-249166 GCF_000696425.1 Galeopterus variegatus | reverse complement strand
TGTTGGTAAACACAGCACTATGGAGTTATGTAATTTAAAATAAAATTATATCCGAAATAATTTTTTTCTGTCATACAGAAAGAATCAATGGAAAATTTACAATCTGGGCCACAAACAACAATTACATTGTATATTGTTGAGTGTAATTATTTGCCTGATTTGAGCATCACACCTTGCACATAGATATTGATATTCAACTGTGTAACCCACAGATACGCACAATCAACTATGCTATAATAAAAATAAATTTAAAAAAAATTTTTAAATGTTGATAAAATGTGAAAAATACTGAGCTTTGTATGTTTTAAATACCAGAACTTCCATTAAACACCCCTGGCACAGCATGGACACTGAGTGTGCCCTAGGATGGTGGCTTCAGCACTGGATCCTCATGTGGATCTACCCATTAAGATGTCAAGACCTACAATCTTTAATAAATGTCAAGGAATTTACCTATTTTAAGTAATCATAAGATTAAAGAAAAGTAGTCTGAAATAAAAAGTCTTTCAGTTTCTCAATAATTTTCCAAACATGATTTATTTTGGGTCATGGGGTTTTGCACAAGGAAACTGATCCTATTAATCTGATGGTGTGGGACTCCCTGTATGAGACTCCTGGATTTTCCCTTTAGTTAATTTATTGTATTTATTTATAGATAATGACTGGAGGTGAACTAAGGCAAATCTGTTTTTATTTAGCCTAGTTTGGATTATGAGACTCCTGGATTTTCCCTTTAGTTAATTTATTGTATTTGTTTATAGATAATGACTGGAGGTGAACTAAGGCAAATCTGTTTTTATTTAGCCTAGTTTGGATCTGGGGCTATAATGCTTGGCCCTCCCCTCCCTTTCTCTCCTCCACTCATACCCTCATCCTCTCCTAAAAGTGCAGAACATCTGCAAATAAAAAGCCTTACAATTAGAATGTTGAGATGATTTTTAAGGTAAGGATTTTCAGCGAAGTGAACAGGTGAGAGAATTGAGATTCAGAAAGGTGAGTTGACTTGCATTCACCACACAGCTCATAAGTAGCTGAGTGTGATGTCAAGCAGAACATTCTTTATCATGTACAACATGGTCTTCCAAGTTCAGTCTGAAAATCCTTCACACTTTAGGAATTTTCAATTTACAAAGAGCATTCACAGTCCAAATCTTCCCAAGATTGGAAGCATTATCATCTTCATTCTAAAATGTGAAAGGGGTGGTGATAGAAGTTAAGGAATGAGCCCCTGGTCACAGACAGGGAATGACAGAGCTGCCACTGGGATCTAAGGATGTCTGTCTCCAAACATGCACTTGTCACTGTCTGCTGCTGGCTCAGTGTGACTATCATCCACAAATAGGCTGAGTACCCACACGAGTCTCTGTGTAGCTTCTACAGCTCTGTCTTCCATTTTGCTAACCTTCCCTTCTACAGTGTCTAATCTGCTGTGAATGCCATCCAAGCATTTTCAATATCCAATAAATAGCCTAGTGTTCATCTCTAGAAATCTCACTTGTGTCTCTTTTACATCTTCCATGTCTGTACTTATCCATGCTCCATCTTTTTCTAGCTTTTCAAATATGTAGAATATAGTTATAATAACCATGTTAAAGTCTATGTCTACTATTTTATCATCTGTTGGTCATTTCTAGGTTGGTTTTTATCATTACAGGAGTTATTTCTTCTTTATACACGTGTTAATATTTTGTGAGATAGGAAACATTGTGAGTTTTACCTTGTGGGTGTTTTGTTGCTGTAATGATTTTTGAACTTTGTTTTGGGATATAGTAGATAATTAGAAACTGTTTTACTCTTTTAGACCTTACTTTAAAGCTTTGTTAGGTGGGAACAGCCCTAGGACTAGAAATAATTTTGGCCCACTGATAATGATTTTGTGTGCTGGAACCAATATCCTGTAGATTATAAGGTTTTTCACTCTGGCTAGTGGGCAAAAAAAGGTGGTCACTCTCCCCTGCCTCCCATGGGAGTTTAGGGACTGCTCCTTACCTGGCCCGAGTACTTTACTCACACCCGTGTGCAGATCTTTCTCACCTGAAGATGTGGGGCTCCCTCTGCAGGTCCCTGGCACTTTCTCTGTGCAGCTCTGTCCTCCCTGGGACTCTGCTTTGCCACACATAGGCAGGCGAGCATCTTGATTCCATGCTCCATCTTCCCACCTCCTGGAGACACTGGGTTGCTCCTGGGATCCCTGCCCTGCCCACAGCCTGGGACCTTTCCCTAGGTGCATGCTGAGGCAACCATAGGGATCCCTTGGAGATTTTCTAATCTAGGGGTTTACTGTCTTCCACTGCCTAATGTCTAATGTCTTGATGACCATTGTTTTCAAGCATTTTGTCCATTTCTTTAATTCTTTCAGTCAGGAGGATAAATTTGGTCCCCAATACTACATCTTGGCCCAAAGTGGCAATTTTTTTTTTTTTTTTTTTTTTTTTTTTTTTTTTTTTTTTTTTTTTTTTTTTTTACATTTCCCCAGGATCTGGTGGGTTTTGTGAAGCTGGGCCTGAGATCCATGGTCCTGCATGGGAGCCTGTGCCACAGGGCATTCCAAAAGGAGATTGAAGCAGAGCAGAATTAAAGCCACCATTGAACAATAGCTAAGAAAGGGACAAAGAGGAGAAACGGTTATCACAGAAACACAGGGCAGCTATATCAGCCAGCTCCTACGTGGCCTGCACTCCTGCTAGAACATCAGTTCAGCCAGTGGGTTCCCCACGTCCAGGCCATCCTGGGGGACGACCCTGAGCCCAGGGAGATGGGGCCAGGCCAAGGAAAGAGGCCTCAGGAGAAACCAACCTGCACAAACCTTGACCTCAGAATTCCAGCTTCCAGAGCTGTGAGGATGAGTTTCTGTGTAAGCTTCCCAGGCTGTGGGGCTTTGTTAAGGCAGCCCAAGCAGACTAATGCAGGTGCCTTCCCTGGCTGCCTGCAGATCCCCTCCTGCAGATTCTTCTCCCCTCGCATTCTCAGAGGAGGTACAGCAGTCTGGGAGGGCAATCAGGCCTGTGCTACCCATGCTCAGACAGCCGGGTTATGGCCGTGTCCCTCTCTGACCTATCTTCAGGTTTCCTCCACTGCAGTGCCCCATCCAGGGACTGGGACTCTAACTCCAGGCTCCTCAACCTCAATTTTTGGCCTTGGCTTTGGCCCAGTTTTTAACTGATCCAGCCCTTCATCAATGACTGGAGCCTACCCCTGCCTTTAAGAGCCTCCAGGCCAACCCAGTTTCATGAGTCCTGAAAGTTATGCAATGCTGAAGAATCCTCTTTAAAAACAAAATCACACAATTATAAACATGAAATTGCAAATTCAAAATTGTGTGCAAATTAGAGTGTTTATTTCGAATGAGGAAAGAAAACTCAACAAACTTTAAAAACCTAACAAATGCCATAAACACTTCTTTCAGCTCATTTTCTTTTAGTGAGAATACTTACTTCAAATCATATTTGAATTTTGTTAGGATCAATCATTTTAAAAATACAAAAATTAATCACAGATTACACCTTAACATCTAAAACAAACTTTGCCACTGCTGTGTTGTTTTGAGACACACAATTGTATTATCAAATTACTCTTACAGGGCTGGTTCCAACTCTTGGCTATTGTAAATAGCGCTGCAATAAATATTGGAGTACAGGTATCCCTTTGGCATGATGATTTCCATTCCTCTGAGTATATCCCCAACAGTGGAATAGCTGGGTCATATAGTAGATCTGTCTGTAATTGTTTGAGGAACCTCCATACCATTTTCCATAAAGGCTGCACCATTTTGCAGTCCCACCAGCAGTGTATGAGGGTTCCTTTTTCTCTGCAACCTCACTGGCATTTTTATCATTCTCAGTCTTTTGAATATTAGCCATCCTAACTGGAGTGAGATGGTATACTCAGTGTGGTTTTAATTTGCATTTCTCGAATGTTGACTGATGTTGAGCATTTTTTCATGGGTCTGTTGGCCATTTGTATATCTCCCTTTGAGAAATGCCTATTCAGCTCCTTTGCCCATTTTTTAATTGGGTTACTTGGGGTTTTTTGCTGTAAAGTTGTTTGAGTTCTTTGTATATTCTGGATATTAATCCTTTGTCGGATGTATATTTTGCAAATATTTTCTCCCAGTCTGTTGGTTGTCTTTTCACTCTGTTAATTGTTTCTTTTGCTGTGCAGAAGCTTTTTAGTTTGAGTTATTTAATCAATGCTGACCTCATGTCAAACAATTTAGCCTGCCAAGTAAAGTCCCTTTCAGTCAAGGTCTCACGTTTCCCCAAAAATATTTATGGGATGCTGGTGGTACCTGAAATAAATATCAGCTCCAGGGTCTTCTCTGTTTGTCTGTCTCTGCCTCTCTCTTTCTCTTAAACAAAAAAATCTCAAGATGCTGGCTTCACACAGCCAGAGCAGTATTGTAATATTAATTGCAAATTATATTAGGACTAGGGAATCAGGTTCCTTTTTCTCTGCAACCTCACTGGCATTTTTATCATTCTCAGTCTTTTGAATATTAGCCATCCTAACTGGAGTGAGATGGTATACTCAGTGTGGTTTTAATTTGCATTTCTCGAATGTTGACTGATGTTGAGCATTTTTTCATGGGTCTGTTGGCCATTTGTATATCTCCCTTTGAGAAATGCCTATTCAGCTCCTTTGCCCATTTTTTAATTGGGTTACTTGGGGTTTTTTGCTGTAAAGTTGTTTGAGTTCTTTGTATATTCTGGATATTAATCCTTTGTTGGATGTATATTTTGCAAATATTTTCTCCCACTCTGTTGGTTGTCTTTTCACTCTGTTAATTGTTTCTTTTGCTGTGCAGAAGCTTTTTAGTTTGATATAATCCCATTTGTTTATTTTTCCTCTGGTTGACTGTACTTATGGGGTCTGCTATAAAAAGGAATGAAATACTACCATTCGCAGCAACATGAATGAACTTAGAAAAAATTATAATAAGTGAAATAAGTCAGGCACAGAAAGAGAAATACCACATGTTCTCACTTATTTGTGGGAGCTAAAAATAAATAAATAAATGAATGAATGAATGAATGAATAAATAAATGAATAAATAATAAATAAACAAACAAACAAATGGGGAGCAGGGAAGAAAACACAAAAATCACAACAATTCCTTGAACTTGTTAAGACAAGTGAACAGATATGATGTTGATGGGTGGGAGGGGGGTGAGGGAGGAGAAAAGAAGAATCCATAAAGGGACATGAAAATCAACTACATTGTATATTGATAAATTAAAATAAAAAAAAAATTTATTTTAAAAAATTACTCTTACAGGTGATGTTCTGACTTACCAGACTTGGTGTAGGAGTTTGTCTCAGGGGCTGCGGCTTCTCGGTCTTTCTCTGTGTTGCTGTCTGGAAGCATCTTTGCCTGTGGTCCCAACTGACTTCATTCAGATAAGTTGTGTCTGATATCTGAGGCACATTTTGATATATTAGATCGTATAAAACATTGACCTAACACACAGGCATGCCTTGCGGTGGTGATACTGCAGATTTGGGCACTAAAATAGAGAAACATGAGACTTCCATTAGAAAGGAAATAAGAAGTGTGTGTTAATTGTATAGTTGAGTCTCTTCTCAAGATGGGGGGACTTCTATTCAAATGATCCCGAAGCTTCTTGTGTCTCACGTCCGGAATCTGAAGCTTGCATGTAGAGCTCTCTTCTTAATGTTTACTCGGCTGCCTCTGCTCTGAACATCTTGCAAGCCGACTCTGCTCTGAACATCTTGCATTTCCTTTCTCCTCCACCTGGCACAGATGTCAAGCGTGAGGCACCTTAGGAAATGCTCTTGTCAGGCTGCCTCTGCTCTGAACATCTTGCATCTCCTTTCTCCTCCACCTGGCACAGATGTCAAGCGTGAGGCACCTTAGGAAATGCTCTTGTCACCGTGTGACTTCTGGCCTCGATCTTTGGATCCAGACACATAGAGAGAGGCCCGGAGAAGGTTAGTTTGATTCTGAAAAGCCACTCCTACTCTAGGACAGCTAGAGGCAACCCAATTGTAAGAAGAAATGACTGAGAACCATGCAAATCCTTTCCACTAAACCCAGTGTATATGTATCCCCCACTTTAACTCCCAAGTACCCACAGTCCTACCAATGCTGCTGACTCTACTGAAGTGTGCGGGAGGGCCTGAGGGCGAAAGAGACAGTGTCCTTAACCAAATGAAGCTAAAATAGATGACATTTGAAAATTTTGCAGTATCAACAAATACGTAAATCTGTGAATCCATTACTACGACCCTTCCCAGGGTCATGGAGGGAGGCTACAGTAGGGGCCGTTCTTCAGGTCTGAAGCCTCATGAGCTGCTCTATAAATCTGCCATTGTATTGTCCTGCTCTCTCCCATTCTCTCCCAAATGTTCAACATCCAGCACTTCCACGGCCCTGCCACCCTTGGAGAAACTTCTGAGTGGGACTTTTGGAGACCAGACACCTCTTCTCTGGACCTTGAAGCTCAGCCTTTCTCAGCTTCCAAGGTGGCGGGCCCCCCACTCTGGTTACTTGACAGTTCCCCACCCAGCAACTCCCAGTGAACCACAACCCTCTCTGGGAGCCTCATCCCCAAGCTCCAGGCTACAGAGCTGGCCCAGTTCCTTCCAAATGTACCTCAAACAAGGCAGAGAGAGTTATGAGAAGTGATTGCTCTTCAAAAACGAGGATCATTTTCAGGGTCTTTGGTACATGTCAGACAGAGCCTTTGCACTTTACCATATACTTCATTTCCTCCCAACCCCCACAACGATCCAGTGAGGTTTGGCAGTCATTCCCATTTTACAGACGTGAAAGCTCAGGCTCAGAGAGCTTAGTAAATGGCAGTAGGTCCCACCTGTGGGGGTACAGAGTCCTGACTTAAACCCAGACTCTCTGCCTAATCATAAACTCCCACTAGCACACCATGAAGCCTCCTCATCCCAGGGCAAGGGTCTCTGCTCTGCCCACTGAAGCCTCCTGCACCACACTGCACACGAGCAGCCACACAGGTGTGTTTTTTGGACAATTGTTCACTTTTCGGTTTGTGCATGGCTCAACACCCCCACCCCAAAAAAGGAGGATTAAGACACAAGTCATGAAAAAATGTGGTATGTGTAAAATACTAATTAGAAATGATTTTCAATTCTCTCCTTCAAGTCACTGGGAAATGAAAAGTAAGTTTGTATTCTCTCCCAAAATTTGTTCCTTCTAATATAATAAATATTGGATCTAGTTTGTTGCTTCATAGAAAGCTCCAATGGTCAGTTCCCTAAAAATCCACCTAGCACAGCCAGTCTACGTACCTTCAGTGTTAGCCAGTCTACATTGTCCCCAAAACAACATACATCTTTAAAATGCCAAATCGCCTGGCTCACATAGGCAACTGAAACTTAGGCCTTTTTTTTTTTTTTTTTTTTAAAGAACATAAAAAAAAGCCTTAGTGCTCCAGGGAACATCTACATGAAAGTTCATAGATTTGAAAACAACCAGAATTTATTTCTTTTCCAGGAACTATCCAATACTTCAGACACAAACAAACCTATAAAAATAAAAATAGATTTTGCTTATGAATCTACTGGGAGGAATAACATGGGAGGAGTGACTTGCATTTGAGAGAAAGAAGAAATCTATATGGTTAAACTCTAAAAAATAGTATGTCCAAGAGAATATTAGGTAAGGCAGGGGAGACCAGCCATTGCTAGGAATTATAATATATGTAGGCCTTGGCAGTGCCAAGGAATTTATGCTGAACTATTGTGGTTTTGCCCATTGTATGTTCTCATAGGTGTCCTCCCTCTAAGGTCATGAGTTGACGTCTGACGTGCTTGCCAGTCCAGATGTAACTTCTACCTCTATGATTTTTACCAAACTTAACTTCTGCCAAATTAAGTAACCTCCACTTCCAAGAAACACATGCCCACTTCCCCCACAGGCAGGTACGGAGTCACTCTTCTGTCTTGTACACTGACCAGGTCTTTGGAACTGTAGGGCCAGGATCTGCTAAAGATTTATTCTAGTCAAAGAAGTTTAGATAATGCTGGATTGAATAATACTAACTAGGCTTGACTGCAGTAGAATTCTCAGAGCAATTAACATGCCAATGGACATTGGAATATTCCAAAGTGGTATCTATTGTGCCCTGGTGGCTCTTGGCGGCCATCGCAGAGCTTCAGAGTAGTGTAGTTAGAAAATGCTGTTCCTGATGCTGTAAGTCAGACTTGTATCCTACAGCATGTATTTCCAGATTCTATGATTTGTGTAATTATCACTGGGCTTTACATTATACTTTTCATATATTTTAATGTAAATTGTATATATTTCAATATAACTTTAAATTAAAATATAAGTAAAATATAAATTTTATATAAATTTAAAAATATTTAATATAAATATAATTTTCAGATATTCTAATATTAAAAATGGACAGAATTTCAGTTTGGTCTCCATAATTGTCTGATGCAGTAGAAGTGGCTTCTTTTACTTAACAGATTAGGAAACAGCCTGAATAATTAACTACTCTGCCCAAGATCATACAGTCATATCAGTGATAGAGCTAGGACTTGGGTTTTCTCATGCAAGAGTCTGTGTTCTCTCATCCTTAACACAACCTCATCTCAATCACAAGTATGCAATTGGACAGACAGGAAAATGCTGGTAGGAGCAGAAATTTCACAAAGGTAGAAATCCAATAGCAAACATGTGAAAATTCTTTGAATATGTAAAAATTTCAAGAGCAATGTTTTCCTCATTTCAAACTATAAAATTTACAAAATACTTTAACTTTTAAAATTTTATTTATTTTTTAAACGTGGACACATTTCATGAGAACTAATCGTGGTCACAAATACCAATTCATTAATGGATTGCATAAATACTTAATATTTCTGTCTTATAGCTCAATTCATTGTTAGGTGTTAGCAAAAAAGATTCACTCATATTACTTTTTTCTACAATATTTTAAAATGGAAACATAATTCATAATACATATTTTGGGGTACAGAGTTGAATGCCTGTGTACAATATGTGATGATCAAATCAAGATAATTAGTATATTCATCATTACAAAATATGATCTTTCTTTGTGGCCCTTAACCAATTTCTTGTTAACCCCCCTCCTTCTCTTTTCCCACCTCTAGTAACCACAGGTCTCTTCTCTCCTTTTGAAAGTTCAATGTATTATTATGATTGCAGCTTCTCTCTCTCTCTCTCTTTCTTTTTCTCTCTCTCTCTCTCGTTTAGCTCTGACTTAGAAGTGAGAACATGTGGTATTTCTCTTTCTCCTCTCTCTCTCTCTTTCTCTCTCTCTCTCTCGTTTAGCTCTGACTTAGAAGTGAGAACATGTGGTATTTCTCTTTCTGTGCCTGGCTTATTTCACTTGACATAATTTTCTCCAAGCTCATCCATGTTGCTGTGAATGGAAGAATTTCCTTCTTTTTTATGGCTGAGTAGTATTCCATTGTATTTACATACCACATTTTCTTTATCCAGGAGCCTGCCAATGGACATTTATGTTGGTTCCATATCTTAGTTGGTGGGACTGTAGATTGGTATAGCCATTATAGAAAACAGCATGGGGTTTTCTCAAACAATTACAGGTAGAACTGCCATATGATCCAACGATCCCACTACTGGCTATACGCCTAAAGGAATGGAAATCATCATGTCAAAGGGATACTTGTACTCCCATGTTCATCACAGCTCTATTTTAAATCTTTTTGTTATGAAATAGTTTTAGATTTACAAGAGTTGCTTCCTCTAATATCAACATCTCAGGTTACCATAGAATAGTTATCAAAACTGAGAAATGAATACTGGAACAATAGTAGTCATAGAACTGCCAACTTTATTCTGATTTCACCAATTTTTCCACTTGCACCCTTTCTCTGTCCCAGTATCTAAGCCAGGTCTAATTTCCAAGTCTCCTTAGTTCCCTCTGGTATGTGATGGATTCTTCATCTGTCCTCATCTTTCATGACCGTGGTGCTGTTGCAGAGTACTGGTAGAGTATGTTGTAGAATGCTCCCGGTTTGGGTTTGTCTGGCATTTTCCTATGATTAGACTGGGACTATGGATTTGGGCAGGAGGACTGCAGAAATGGTGTGCCCTTCTCATCACGTCAGTTTGGGAGACATGATGTCAACACAAGTTGTTACCATGATGCTCACCTGGATGAGCTGGCAGAGGTGGGCTCTGTCCCTTCCCATGACTGTTGTCCCCTTTCTGTGCTCTGCTTGTTAGAGCCCCTAAATCCAGCCCCACTCAAGGGGTAAGGAGTTAGTCCCACCTCCTAGGAGGATGGGGGAGTTTCAAAGCATTTGTTAAATTCTTAACATATTAAGACAACCATAAGTAATAAATATTTTGGGAAGGATATTCTGAGGTTTTACAAATAT
The DNA here is from genome assembly GCF_000696425.1 of Galeopterus variegatus. Classification (NCBI taxonomy): domain Eukaryota; kingdom Metazoa; phylum Chordata; class Mammalia; order Dermoptera; family Cynocephalidae; genus Galeopterus; species Galeopterus variegatus. Next base: position 238,795 of record NW_007729227.1, on the reverse strand, counting down.
CCTGTTTCTCTCACACACCTTGGTACCCCTGATATTCTGGTTGACTTTTTCAAGATTTGCATATAGTTAAGTCAAAAGTGTGGTCATGTCTCAACTAACGCAAGTACCAAATGAAAAAGTTCCATCACCCCAAAGTGCCCTAGCAGCCTCTTTATAACAGGCCTCCCCCACCTCACCCAACACCTGACAACTACTCGTCTGCTTTCTGTCCCTATAGCACTTGCCAGAAGTCCAGATAAATTGAATTATATGGCATGTAACCTTTTAGATCTAGCTTCTTGCAGTTAGCAAAATGCAGTTCAGATTCATCTATGTCATTGCACAAATCAACAGTTCTGTGTTTTGATAGCTAGCAGCATTCCATTGTATGAATGCGGCATGTAACCTTTTAGATCTAGCTTCTTGCAGTTAGCAAAATGCAGTTCAGATTCATCTGTCATTGCACAAATCAACAGTTCTGTGTTTTGATAGCTAGCAGCATTCCATTGTATGAATGTGCATGTCTTTTTCATTCATATATCTATTTTAGCAATTATGAATAAAGCTGCTATAAACTTTTGTGTGCAGGTTTTTGTGTGATATAACTTTTCATTCCTCCTGAGTAAATATCATAAGAGAGAGAGTTGGGTCATACTGTAAGCAGGTGTTTGCCCTTATAAGAAACTCCGACGACTTTCCCAAACAGCTGCATAATTCAAAGTCATACCAGCAATAAATGAAATAGAGATACAGATATGTACTCCCAGTGACCTATTTCTTTTCAGCAAGTTTTGGTAATTTTCAGTTTAAGAGGAATTGGGTTATTCCATCTATACTTTCACATTCGTAGCATGAGGCTGTTGGTTCCTGTTTTCCCTTCATTGTCTGTGCGTTCAGTAGTGATATTTCCTCACTCATTCCTGATACTGGTATTTTGTTCTTTCTCTTTTTTCTCTTGTCTTTCCTGGATCAGCCTTCCTTGAAGTTTAACAAATTTATTAATGAAGTTAAATAACCAGCTCCTGCTTTTATTGATGTTCTCTATTGTTTCTCTGTATCCAATTTTATTAATTTCTGTTCCAATTTCCTTCCTTCTGCTTGCTTTAGGTTTAATTTGCTTTTCTTTCTGTAGTTTCTTAAGGTAAGAATGTTAGGTTACCTATTTTAGATTTTTTTCTCTTCTAATAGAAGCATTTAAGGTATACATTTCTTGCTAAGCATTGCTTTAGCTGCATTGCACAGAAGTCGGTATTTGTGATTTGTTTTCATTAAGTTCAAAGTTCTTAAAAAGAAATTCCCTTGAATCTTCTTTTCTGACCCATGGATTATTTAAAAGTGTACTTTACTTTTTAATTGCAAATGTTCATGAATTTTCTAGCTATTTTTTGGTAGTATTGGTTTTTAGTTTAATTTCATTCATATTTATATAATTTCTATTCCTTTAAATTTGTTGAGCTTTGTTTTATAACCCAAAATGTGATCTATCTTGGTGAATGTTCCATATGCACTTAAGCATAATGTGTAATGCATATTCTGCATATAGCAGAGTATTCTATTCAAGTCAGTTATGTCAAGTTGGCTGATGATGTTGTTTGGGTTGGTAAACGTGAACCGTGGGTCTGAGAGCTCACTGCCACAGGACCATCAATCACACCTGCCATAGGACCATCAATCACACCTGCCAGACAGAACTTAAAGGAAAGACTTTTTATTTTGGAAGATGTCAACCAGGAGACAGAGGGTAAAGTCCCAACTGCCTCCCCAGTTGACTGAGGCTGGGGTTTACATAGGTAAGTGTATCAGGTGAGACAGGATGCTTTGAGAGATATATGCAGGATGTAGGATGTCCTCAAGTGTGATGGACAGCTGCTTCCTGCTTTGTGAGACGGGATGCTTCGAGAGATATATCAGGATGTATCTGGCAAGACAGGATGTCTGCTTTTGATACAATCTTAGTTAGTCATTAAGGCTGAGCCATAAAGAGAAAACAAAGTTAGTTCTATAGTGTATATGTGAGTGTGAGGGGTTGTCTACATTTACAAGGTGATGTATATCCTTGCTGATTTTGCTTATGTCTTGTATCAAACACTGAGAGTGTTGAAGTTTCCAACTATAATTGTAAATTGCTCTACAGCTCCTCTCAGAACTACCAGTTTTTGCCTTGCGTTTTTAAGTTTGGTTATTTGTTACACATATGCCTAGGATTGTTTTGTTTTCTTGTAGAATTCACCTTTTTATTATTACATAATACACATCTTCTTCCCTGATAAATCTTCCTTGTTCTGAAGTCTACTTTGCTTGAAATTGATATAGTTACTTTAGTTTTGTTCTGTTTAGTATGTGCATGGTCTATCTTTCTTCATTCTTTTACTGTTTTTGTTTTGTTCTGTTTTGGCAGCTGGCTGGTATGGGGATCTGAACCCCTGATCTTGGTGTTATAAGTGAGTTTCTTGTAAATGACATAAACATAGGTTTTGCTTTTTTTTTTCAGCCTAATGTGACCATCTCTGTCTTTTATTTAATGTATTTATTCACACCATTCACATTGAAAGTCTTTATTTTGTGGCTGGATTAATCCCATCTTGCTAGCTGTTTTATGTTTGCTCCATTAGTTCTTTGTTTCTTGTTTCCTTCATTTTTGTCTTCTCTATGTTTGAGCATTTTATATGATTTCTTTCTGTCTCCTCTATTGACATAGTTTTTTCTTCTTCTTTTTTTTTTTTTTTTTTCCCTTTTTGTCTTTTTTCGTGTCCGGCAACGGATTGCAACCCTCAGTGTCAGGAGCCACTGAAGGGTTCTTAATGTGCCTATTCTCCTGGAGGGCACATTCTTTTTTTTTTTTTTTTTCTTCCTTTTTTTTGTCTTTTTTTCGTGTCCGGCAATGGATCGCAACCCTCAGTGTCGCGCCCGTACCGGACTGGGACCGGCAACGGGACCTCAACCCTCGGCATCGCACCCACACCTCGCTCAGCCAGTGAGTGGGAACCAGTCTGTATGTGGGATCTGAACCCTTGGCGGGAGCACAGCCGCGCTCCCAAGCGGCGCACTGTAGCATTGTGCCACCGGGCTGGCCCCTTTCTTCTTTTTTTAAAAACATTTTTAGTGGTTACCCTGGAGACAGCCGCGCTCCCAAGCGGCGCACTGTAGCAGTGTGCCACCGGGCTGGCCCCTTTCTTCTTTTTTTAAAAACATTTTTAGTGGTTACCCTGGAGTTAAAAATACTTGATCTTATAAATTTTGACTGCAGTTGTAATCTTAAATACAGAATAAGCTCCATGAACAAATATATTAATAATTACATTGCATTTGTGACAGAAAACATTTTTAATTTCTCTAAATGTCTAATCACATGTCAAATCTTGAATCAACTGTAGTACATCCTTTTGTGAGATGATTAACCCATATTACAAAAATGATTAAACAGATGTTGGAAAGATGGTTTTAAACGAAAGCATGTGAAGCTCCAGACTGGACAGAAAGATGTAGGTTGTGAGATAGGAGGTGCTCTGTTTCCATGGGTTTGGGTTACGAGACACAAGTATGGGTTTCAAGCCACTCCCCAAGGTCTTGGGCACCTCCTCTAGGTCCTCCCCTAGAGTAAAGTTACTGTTGCTAATTAGACCTATTTTTCACTCCAACATGGGGAAATTGAGACTTCAGGGGGCTGGCTTATGCAAAGCCAGTGGCTGAGCATGCTCAGTAGAGAAGGCTTATATAACCCTGGTAGCTGAGCATGCTCAGTAAAGTGGAGTTTATCCTTTGAATGACCTTCCACTAGGGGTGCCAGTGAGCACAGAATATTCTTGAATATGCCTGGTGAATGTGATAGGATTTGACCAATGAACATGTTCCAAATAGAGACCAACTGAGCATGTACAAGACTATGTTGCATAAGTGGGAACTACCCCCTTAATTGAATATTCATTAGATAGCAAAACTGTAGATACCAAATCCCAGCAGAAGGCAGAGCTGTTGCTCAGTCTCCTAGAGCCAGCCTGCACTCTGCCTATGGAGTGTGTATTTCTTTTTTTGTATCAGACTTACTTTCAGCAAGCAGCTGCTCACTCTCTTAAGTCAGCCTGCACTCTGTACTGAACTTTAAGTGTGCATTTCTTACTTTTGTATAACGGTCTGGGCCCTGCTCAGTCTCCGGAAATCTGTATCTTTTATTCATTATATTAAACCTCTTCTCACTTTCTACTGTGACTCTGCCCTTGAGTTCTTTCCTGTGGTAGAGTCAAGAACCCAGTAAGAGGATTGGGTGGGTTCGGCCAACTCTTAGGCCTCCCAGACCCTCTCCTCTGGCATCAGTGGGACCCTGCTCTGTGTACCAGCTGTGACCCTCGCTCTCCTTACCCACAGAGTGCTGATATTTCCTCACCAGGTTTGCTGTGAGACTTAAGTGAGTCACTAATAAAAATGCTTGAACATTCTGGCTGGATCAGGTAAGGGAGAGAGCACATATCCATTTTCTTTTTGTGTGAAATGCATTGCAAACTACAAAATAAATATTGACAAGTTCTTGGATTACATCTTAGCTCTACCACTTATTTATGCAACCTCGGTCAGGTTCTGGAATCTTTCTGTGAGTTAGTTATTTCATCTAAGTGGAAATGAGCTACCCAGCCACAGTGTTGTTGGAGAATTAATGGGATCATAAAGGGTCTGACATAAAATCAGGTGCAGAGCAAGGGTTAAATCAGTTTGGCTCCTCTGTCAGCTCTCCCAAATAAATGTATCCTTTTCCTTTTCTTAGGCTCTTGTTCTTCAGGTGCTGATCGAACATAGTGAGACATGATAGTAATAACTCTTGCTTATTGGATTAAAAATAGTACTATGATTTACTGGGGATTTATTATTTGCCATGTTCTTGGTATGCATGTGAGAATTTCACACCAGCCAAAGATACAAAGAAACATAAGCAATTAAACTTATGTATTTTAAGTGGAAAATGACAGAGCTGGAGGCTGTGTGGTGGTTTAGTATCCATTTGGGAAGGGTTTGGGATTCATTGCAATAAATCGCATGTATCCAGAGAAGACCTCAGGAAAGGCCTTAGTGAAAGTCCTTTTTTTTAAAGAACTTGGGGAGAGAGGTGGGGGGAGGTGCTTGGTTTTGAAGCTACAAACAGCTCATGTGAATGAAGAAAAGCTGGTCCTCTTTTGCTAAGCACAGTCCACAAAAGAAATCAGGCCTCATTTGCTTTAGCATTTTTTTTTTTTTAGGAACACAAAACTAAGGAAATTTCTATGTCTCATTCACTTCTTTCATGCCTTGGCTTTGTCTCATTCTGTCTTCTGCCTGCACCTGTGGTTTAGTGAAAAGGATCCCTTGTCTACAATGAAGAGGGGGAATTCTCTGCTCACAGCCCGGTTGGGGCTTTCGTGAGTGAGTGAATGGACTGAGATGCCGAGGGCATTTGCTCACCCGGGGTAACAAAGCCTTTATCTGCTGAGAGCGGAGGGGCAGAGGGGACGGTTGCCAATTTAGTTTTTCATTAACAGTGTTTCCAACCTTTTGAAATATATTATTTATAATAGACTGGGACCATTCAGTTGTCTTTGCTGGTGATTTAATAACCAGAGGATAGAATATAAGGTTGCATTTTATCGTTGACAAGAGGGTGAAAGACCAAATGAATCTTCTAACAAAGTTTAACAAGATTTTACAGTGAACAGTGAGAGTTTAATGACTAGATTTGCTTTTTATACATTCATTAAATTTAAAAGCAAAAAATCCATCTCATGATCACAATTGTTTCTCATATATGTGTAGATATATGGATGTATACATATATGAAGGTGTACATATATGATCTATTCATACAGATATTCAATTTACGCTCTTGAGATAACTGAAGTAAACCTTAGGAGCTTGGAAATGGGAGCTGGGTGAAACAAAGTTGAGTAACTAGGACTCCTAGCGCACTTTTATCCTTTAATCCAGTTAATGAGATGAGGCTTTGTAAATATTTAGTTTGAGGTGAAGAGCTTCAGGTTCATGGTAGGATGTTCCTGAGTCAAAGTGCCAGCTCCACGGTGTTCAGCAGTGTGAACTTAGGTGAGCTGCTTAGTATTTGCAGAGCCGCACATCCCTTATCTACAAAGCCCAGGGGTGTGATGTCTTCCCTCCTTATGCTGAGGGCTTTCTCAGCTCTAACTGTCTCCGGACATTTAAGGGGTTATTATTAAGGCATTGTTAGTTTCAGACTATTTAATTATTGATGGAACAGAAGTTTTTGGTCTACTGATGTCCGTGCTTGTGTAGCCTTTACATTATTCCATGTGAAAAATTAGCCAATAACACCCCTTCAAGATAAGGATCTTGAAGAAGTGGGAGAAGGGCTGTAAGTGAAGTTCTACAGGGTATTCATACTGCAGACTAAGGCCGTGTGAGAGTGTGTGTGTGTGTGTGTGTGTGTGTGTGTGTGTGTGTGTGTGCTTTGTTTGGTGGAGGAGATAGGAACTTGGATTGCACATTTTTAACCAGAACCAATACTAGGAAATTTTTTCCCCATCAAGAATAAGAAAACTTCAAAGTCCCTTTTGAGTTCTTCAAGATATTGTTACATATTAAAAAGCAAGATGCAGAAAATGTTGAAAGCATTGCAATTTCCTCTATGTGTGTGTGTGTGTTCTTTTATTATGAAATATGAGAGAAAACACAGAAGGTAACACACTACGTGTGAAAATAAATTAACTGAAGTTAGGCTGGGAGGGTTGAGACAAAGGGAAACAGAAGAACAGGGGAAAAGTAGAAGCAAACAATAGAAGAAAATAGAAAACTTAGACTAAAAAGGAAGAGCATAATAAATACAATCTTGCTTTTACTTTTACAATTATGAAAACTACTATGTGTGTACATGCATAAAGAAATGGAATACAATAAAATATAACAATCCTGTCCCTTTGACACAGGGCCTGGGAAAATCCCATTGGGAAAGAAACAAAAGTGGTCCCAGCAAAGGCAGAGCCCTCCAGAAAAGGAACACCTGGGGAGGAGAGGAAAGGACAGAGAGGCAGGTGCCAGTTATTTAGTAGAGGTCACGAAGAGCAGGCCTGTCCCCGCAGAAGTGGAAATTTTAGAGTCCTACTGGGAATAAAAGCTTTTGACCTCAGATAGGCAGCATCCACTTGTAGACAAGGGAGGCACAGCAATGGTGTGGGTTGCAGATGAGTTTCAGCTTAACTGGCACAAGGTGCAGTCCAGACAGGAAGAGCCACTGAGCCGGGCCTGGCCTGAGAAGGTGCTGGTTGGGAAGAGTTTTCTCCAAGGCCCAAGAGGATTCATGTGAACAATGAAAGAACATGAGAAACTTTGAAATTTAATATTCCTTTCCTGATAATACCATCGCTACAGAGGATTTAGGTCTGTACTTCTTGTATTAATATAAATTAGCAAGTAATAATGATTTGCATGGATGATATTTGCTTGGATTTGCATGCAGGATAGCATTTTGTTTGCTATACATTCCTTCTTGACTCTCAACTTTGCTTCTGGGATAATTTTCTTTCTTCATGAAGCACCTGCATTAGAAGTGCCATGAATGCAATATTTTCTTAAAAACTCTTCCCATTTTTAAATTATGTTTAAATGTCTTTATTTCACTCTTTGAAAGATATTTTTCGTTGTGCACATACTAGGTTGACAGTTCTTTCACTTCTTTTTGAAGATGTTCTTTGCTTGTTTTCTTCCTTCCATTGTTGCCATTGGGAAATCTATATTTATCCCAATTTCTATTTTTTTGAAAGTCCAAAGTCCTCTGTTTTTGCTCCCTGGTTGTTTCTGAGACTTGCTCTTCTCTTCTGCAGTTTTAAAACAATGTATCTAATAGCACAGGGTTGCACTTTCTAGCTCTTTTGGTTGACTGGGGCCATGTACGTAATTCTAATCTGCAGGCAACAGGAGTGTTTGTCCTTCCAACCTGGAGTATTTAATGTCCAGTGTGAACCTTACTGAAACTCTTCTTTCTTCTACCAAGAATGTGGCTGTTCCAGCAGTTGTGTTCTAGAGGAAGGACAACACTGAATGTAGCTTCAAAGGGTTCAGAATGGGCTTGTGGAGTGAGCAGTAAATTACACTTGGTGGTTTTAAAACACTGAAATTTTGGGGTTATTTGTCACCATAGTTTTGCAATTGCATTTTTATTTCTATGTGTTCTTTTTCTAATAGCCTCATGTTGATTGATCCTTTTTGAATTATACCATTTATTTCTTTAAACGTTTTGCATGTTGCTATTCTCCATGTTCTGTACCTGAAAATCCCCAACTCTGTAATCGTCAGGGATCTAATGTGTTATTTGTTGTTTCTGTTGACCTAGTGGTTTGCTTTCTCCTGGTTTTTGTAAACTTGAGTTACAGCCTTATTGCTTAATCCTAACAGTGATATCCCTGTGGACCTAAATTGCAGATCAGAGAAGTAGCCCCTGGTATAGATTTGCTCCTGTTTCTCCCAGAAACTGAGAACCACCTCACTCTGTATGAGAGTCTTGACTCAGCCCTCTGGTCAACCTTGCCCTTCTCTGTGTGGCTAGCTCCAAGGCTTAGTTCATTGACTGCTATGGAGATCTCTCCTGAGGCAACTCAGCCTCTCCTGGATCCCTGTAGCTCTGGTTCTAGTCAATCCCACCTTCATTATGCCCATCAGCTCATTAATGTATGTGTGTGTGTGTTTGTGTGTGTTTATTTGCTTTGTTTGGTGGAGGAGGTGTGAACTTGGGGATCTCCCCTAATATCTGAATAAACAGCAATGCTCCAAAGATTATGCCTCACCTCACTGTGTTACCCCTTAGCGGACTAGAGATCCTTTTTAAAAGACAACTTCATTGAGATACAATTGACTTATAGTAAAAAATATATATGCACACATATATGTACAATGTTATATTTCATTGAATGCTTACACTCATAGAACCGACACCACTATCAAGATCACGAATATATCCATCACCCACAGATATTTCCTTACACCCTTTTGAAATTCCCTCTCCACCTTCTTGGTTCTCCCTCCTTAGGCAAACACTGGTCTTCTGTTATTATCAATTACTTTGCATATTTTTTAGAATTTTATAGAACTGGTATCACATGCTATGTATGCTTCTGTCTGCCTTCTTTCACTCAGCAGAATTATTTTGAGATTCATCCATGTTGCTGAGTTGTATTCCATTGTATGGGTATTTCACAGTTTGTTCATTCATCTGTTGGTGGACATTTCATTGTGTACGGTTTCTGGATATTATACGTAAAGGTGCTATGAATATTCATGTATAAGTCTTTATTTGGACATGTGATTTAATTTTTTCTTGGGTAAATAATCTAGGAGTAGAATGGTTGAGTCATATAGTAGCTGTATGTTTAAATTTATAAGAAAAAAACCCTGTTTTCTAAAGTGGCTGTACCATCTTAGAAGTGTTGCAGTCCCTCCAAATTCTTGCCCATACTTGGTATGGTCAGTCCTTTTAGTTTCAACCATTCTGCTAGGTGTGTAGTGGTATCTCATCATGGTTTTAACCTGTGTTTCCCTAATGACGAATGACGTCGAACACCTTTTCAGGTTCTTAATTGTCATCTGGATATGCTATTTGATGAAGTTGTGTTCATAAATTTTAACCATTTTTTTTAAATGGGTTGAGTACTGAGATTTCTTTAAATATTGTAGATTCAAGGTCTTTATCAGACATATAATTTCTAAATATTGTCTCCTGCTCTGTGGTTTGTCTTTTCAGTCCTTAAACTCATAATTTTAGCTCATTTTATTCTTTTAGCTTATTCAAAAAAAATAGAGCTGATGGTTTTACTATAGATAAGGGCCAATCTATCATTTCACTGATGAATTATGCTTTTGGTGTTGTGTTGAAGAAACATCTGCTTAAGCCAAAGTCACAAAGATTTTCTCCAATGTTTTCTTCTAGAAATTTTATAGTTTCAGGTTTTACATTTAGGCCTCAGAAATAGAGGAGATTGATTTTCACTTTACTGACAATTGTGGGCAAATCAACACATTGAGTCAGACCCTACTTCCCTCAAAGTTTGATAAGTGGGTCGGGGATGGACGCAGATGATGGGAGATCAAAATAGCTTAGAGAGAAGCACAGGGCAGGTGCAGATGCTGAGGCACATCTTGTGCTAGTCAGTCTATTGATGTGATAAGAGGATTTTTTAGGGGAGTATAAATTGCTGTTAAAACAACTACAACAACAACAACAAACATCAAAGCAACTTTTAGAGCAGTGTAACCTGGAGGGGAGGTAACCTTTTTTTTTTTTTTTTAACCATAATATGTACTTTTAGCATATGAACCAGTTTGGGTGTGTTTACTCCTCCAGTGGGTATACAGGTACCTCTCCGCTTGAAGCTTCAAGCAGTCTCCCTGGGGTCTGCTTCTTTAGAATGTCCACATCTGAAGGAAGGGCTCCAAGCAGCTTCCCTGTACATTTAAAACCCAGCTGCAAATGTCTAACTTAGGAGGGTCACTTCCTTTGTCTTTACTAAAGGACCGAAACCAGGGTGTAGCAAAAATCAGTTCTAGATCTTCACAGTCCCCTGTGTCTTCCTGTGACCTCCTTTCTGTGTGCGTGCAAGGCACCACAGGATTAAATGTTTGGATGTTGTTAGAGCAGCAAAATAAAACTCTAATTACTTCTGCAGTGACATTTCGGCTTGTATGAACATGATAGCAAAAAGCCATCTCTTACATGTTTCTCAACTGGGACATTAGAATCATTTATATTCAGCTATTTCTGTTTGCCAAAGGGGAAAAAAAAGTCTCCTGCTTGCCTGTTTCAGAAGGTTAAAACTGCAACAGGAAAATGTGAAGGAGGAATTTGCTCAATCTTTGTCTTTTTATGATATGCCTTTTCACTGTGGCTTCAAGAGCTGGCCTTTGCCAGTGCTATGGTGACAGATGCCAGCAGGACTCTGTGGCAGGCAGGAAACCATGTAGGAAGAGCTCTCACCCACCCTTCCAGGTTACAGAGAAGACCTAACAGCCACCCATGGGAGCGTTGTTTTAAATAAAACCTACTTTAGAGTTTACAAAATTAAGGCTCTGAGAGTTTGATTAACTTGCTCCAGCTCATGCAGTAAAATGGCAGAGCGGGAACTCAGGTAATGTAGCTGCAAATCCAGTGCCTGAAAACGATCAGAATTACTGAGTTTGTTTTCACTTGGCATTTTTTTTAAAGGACTTATATCTGGACAGCAGAAAGAACACTTCTTTTTTTTTTCCTTTTTTTGTCTTTTTTCATGACCGGCAACGGATCGCAACCCTCAGTGTCGCGCCCGTACTGGACCGGGACCGGCGACGGGATCGCAACCCTCGGTGTTGCTCCCGCACCTCGCTCAGCCAGTGAGCGGCCGGTCTGTATGTGGGATCCGAACCCTCGGCGGGAGCGCCGCCGCACTTCCCAAGCTGCGCACTGTAGCAGTGCGCCACCGGGCCGGCCCAGAAAGAACACTTCTTGTAGAACCAGGATTTGAACCCTTTTATGTACTATTTTGCTGTACGGAGAAATTTATTTCCCTGTCCCATACCTTAGTTTCACGATTAAAAAAAAAAAAAATCTTTAAGTGGCATATCATAATATTACATAACCAAAGCAGATTATTTTTTACATTTTTCTTTGGTATATGATTAAATTATTTTCAGTAATAGTCATGGAATAATTAATAATAATTTTCTAGATTCATTATTTAATTACTAAACAAGTTTAAAAAGGCTTAAGGTCATTTTAAAATCCATTCTTCAAATTCAGTAAAATATTTAATATAGGAACTGAATTTTTGCTGTTACTGAATGGAGCACTCATTCCTTCCAGTTTGTGCTCTGGAATGACAGGGTCAAAGGAAGGCTGGTGTCATTTCTGTGTCTCTACAATCCCCCTACCATGATAGCCGACTTAAGCCCTGCTGCTTAAAACTCAGGAATATGCGGTACCCCAGGGACTAGAAACACAAACTACATTCACGTGGAACCCCAAGGATTTCTAACCTTACAAACTTTCTCTAGAAATGAACAGGTGTGGCCTAATCCTCCAGCTGTGTAGCTGTGAGCAGTGACTTAGGTCACAGACCAACAACATACTTCTGGGGAAAAGGAGGATTTTGTCAGTGGTGTTGTTCAGAATTGCTAGCACATGCTGATAATAAAAACCAGACTGACTTTTATTTAGTTTTAGGATTGTCTTTAAGTTTTCTGCAGACGTGCACCTGGAGGGAGGTCCCTTTGCTACAGCATCGTACATGATCCCATTTTTGTGTGATTCCATTTCGCCAAAAGTCTATGTTGTTGGAAACCTTCTAGGTCAGCTTTATTTCAACAAGCAATCTTTAGTCATTCCTCCCTCAAAGTCATTGTCCCGGTTGGAGGTGAGGGTGAAAGGGTAAGAGGCAGGCTCCTGAGCCTATTTCTTTTTGTGGTGTTGACACACTCCCTAAGAAGTGGTGACTTGCTCCTCTCATGCTGGGTGAGCAGTAGCCTCCAACTCTGGGACTAGGCAGGATCTGCAAATCCACGTTTCTCTTCACAGAGAAGGACCCACCTTTCATCTGTAATTAGGAGACAACAGATTGTTATTCAGCCTTTACATCCTAAAGTGCTGCTGACTATAGGAAAGACCCCACCTTGCCTTTCTTCCAGCAGTGGCACAGATCTAACAAGCAGGGACAACAGCATGGACTCTGAACTTCTCTGCTAACCAAGGTTGTATAACCTCTGAAAGAAGAAGGGACTAGTATTTACTGCATACCTACCAAGTTGCATGGAGAACATCGTTCTCTTTTTTATAAGAGATTAAGTGGAAGCTTTGGTTTTCAAAGACACCTGGTTAAGATCAGAAGCTAGTCTCCCAAATGGGAGCCATGGATGGCCACTGAGACACTCGGTTGGGACACAGAGTCAGAAACTTCAACCCAAAGCTGCCCCTGGAAATGGCCCTGCTCCCTGGCTGCAGGGCGTGGTGCAAAGTGTGGATTTAATCTACAATGCTGCTCTTCTGCTTCAGGCCCGAGGAGCGACCCACCCAGTGGGAGAGGCGCCAGGCTACCCTTACTCAGCCTTCTCCCTGACAAGAAGCCCACAGCTGGCTCCCTCAGGCACGGCTCACACGCGTCATCCCAGGCGGGGCCCCCTGAACACAGCCCTACACGCCCAGGCGCATACACACGTCTCACCTGTGTGACATCTCTCAGCGAGGTTGTGGAAGGGATTTTGCTTCTTGTGCGTGTGTGGGGGGGCCCTGATGGCCCATTATCACCTTCTAGACATCTGTCTTTTCCTTAGTAGACTGGCTTCTACTAGGTAAGAACATCATGCAGCTCTGTGCTTCAATTTAAAAACAAAACAAATAAACACAACAGATCATCAAGTTAAATTAATTAATAGGTTATTTTTCTTTAAATGTGTCATTAGAGAGTCCCGAGCCCGTTTTGATCTGATGTGAGGATACAGTCGTCCTCGTCGCCTGTCTATCTACTTAACAGAACTGACAGGTTATTTTCAGTGTTATTTTTATCCATTCATATTAAAAATTGATGTGCGATTGCAATATACTGATAGTTTTAAGGAACACTGAATCATCCACAGTCAACGCCCTTGGGGTTTGCAATCTAAAAATAACAAGTGTGCTTTAAGAGTAAATTCCTTCATACGAACAACAAGCTGTGTCTTCTTACTTCAGCATTTGGGATGACCCATCCTTTACTGTAAAGAAACATTCCTGTTCCTAATTACTGGGAACTCCCTTGGCCTCTGTCATCAGGGTTCATAATCCCAGGTCAGTGGGACCAGCACAAACACGTGCACAAAGCCCACGCCACACACGGTGATGCCAGACGTGGCAGAGCAGCCTGCTCAGGAAAGTGCAAACCAGGAGGTCACTGCTCGGTTTCCTTTTTCCTTCGTGTTCATTACTGTTGTAGTGTTTATTTATAGCAGCACCTGTTTCATTCTTCAAACTCTGAGTTTGAAATTTGGGCTGGAATTAGAAAACTGAAAATCCTCAATAACGAATAGATCAAAGATGTATTTTATATTAGTTCTGCCAACTCAATTGCTAGAGACAAGAAAACACTTTCCTAAAAAAATAAAAATACCTTCATTCTGCTCAAAAATTGTCTTAATTTTATGTATTGAAAAAACCCAGATACAAGCAGAAAGTTAGATCTGGCTAACTTTACTTAGGTTCATTTCTAACTGGATCAGTTATAAAGTTAGGCTGACAACTGCTGGGGTCCTGGGAGATCTCCAACAGCCAACCATTGGTTCTTGTTTAAGGTAAATAAATTCGGGAAAAGGATCTATTCTGTGGGTCATGTGTGTCTGTTTCTCACTTTATTTTTATTTCATTTTCTCTTACGAGGTTTCATAGTCCACCTGCAGAAGTCAGTTTTTAAAACATATATTTAATAAAAATGTTTATTTAAAGTTGAAAATTCAAGTGCCATCAAATAATATACTGAGACAAGTATTTCCTCTTCCCCTCTGCACACTGGGCTTGCCGAGCTCCCACATCATCACCTCCCACTTTCTTTGTGTCCTTCCAGATGTGACCACACAGCACTTCATGACTGAATTTACCACCCACCTTCTTATTTTAACATCATCAGTGTTAGCATGAAGTTCAAGTGCTTTTTCATTTAGCTTCTTTCACTTCCTATCTCTAAGACGTCTTTCATTTCATCACTTGGAGAACATTTTAATGACTATATGGTGTTTCATGGTCTCAATGAACTCTAATTTATTTAACCACTATTTATTTGTTACCTACTGCTGATGTTTTCCAATCATTTCCTATCACACCCAATTCTACTGTGTGTCTATCTCCGTACACGTGTGAGTATATATGTACCAGAGCAGCTTAAGTCATTAAAAGCGAAATCTCTCAGATAAAGGGGATGCAGGCCCATTTTCCATAGGGCTAGAATTTAATGTCCAATAGAACTGGCAGCATTGTTAAATTGACTACACATAGGTGTTTGGTGTACTCTCACCGACTGAATGTTTATATCTGAGGATCCCATTTATCAATAACTTCAAAGCAAAGTGACTTACCATACGTGTTGGCAGCTGCAATCTGAGAAGAGAAGCGTGATATTTTGTCCTGTTTTTGATGGTTTAATTGTGAGCAAGTTCATGTCATTTAGCAAAACTTTAAGTGCCATTTACATATTTATCAATAACTTCAAAGCAAAGTGACTTACCATACGTGTTGGCAGCTGCAATCTGAGAAGAGAAGCGTGATATTTTGTCCTGTCTTTGATGGTTTAATTGTGAGCAAGTTCATGTCATTTAGCAAAACTTTAAGTGCCATTTACATTTTCTTTCTTGTGACTTGCCTGCTTAAGGCACTTTGCCCATTTTTCTATAGTTTTCTTGTCCCCACCTTTTGAATATCTGTAATAACACATCCACATACAGACACTCTATCTCTCTCTCCCTTTTCTGCCACATCTAGCAGAAAAAAAAAATGACAAAATGTGATTTATTTTACAGAACTGCACATTTAAAAAAAAATTCCCATACTCAGGCTAAATTTTAAAAGATCACCTATGTTTTCTTTTTTCTCGCTTGTATAGATTATTGTGTTCTTTTGGTGTAAGTAGTCAATCCAACTGGAATTTATTTTGGTTGAAGGAGTATTATAAGTATCTAACTTTATTTTTTTCCATGTTGTTAATATATCTCCCATCCCTGATAATTAAATAATCCACCTTTTCCTTTTGACTTAAAATTTAATATATGATATATATAATTTCTAAAATTAATTGAGGTCTATTTCTGAACTCTATCTTCTCTTTCATTGATTTTTCTGTTGAACCAAATTGTAGTGTTTTAATTATGTTTCATTATCTGATAAAGCTGGTCCCCATCTTCCCATTGCTTTTATCTTTTGGATATTTTGTAGACATTTCTGCATCTTAATTTTCCCATATAAACTTTGAATTATCTATTAAAAGTGGCCTGTTGTTATCATTATTGATAGAACTATATTGTTAGATTAATTAAAGAGAAATAGCATTTTTGTTTGAGATTCAACCTTCTCATCAAAGAGCCTTTTAAAATAATTTGTTAATCACTCAGTTTGTCTTTGTGTTGCTCCAGTAGTCCTTAAAAGTTTTCTCCTTACAGATCTTGCATATTTCTTATTAAATTTGTCCAAGGTTTGCCTTGGCTGATGCCAGCACCTGAGACATATCCTGCTGGAGAAACAGGTCTTTGCTGCCAGCTTTGTGAGACCCCCCCTGTAGCCTAGCATGAGGCAATGGGCCCACATGGACCTCCAAGTAGCTTAATTAACCCACAGTCTCCCACTTCAGGTTGCTGAGATCCCACCCACCTGACCATGCTGGGGAAAAGGCTGGTTCTTCCCCAGTCACCAGGGCCAGCTTCACCCTGGAAGAGTGTATGAGCCCTGGGGGTGCACAATGGTCTGGTCCTCACCCTGAGGGTCCCACAAGCCTGGCATTTAGCCCTTGTCATGCACCTCTGATTGCATCGATGAATTTCATAACTTTAAACTTTGTTTTTAAAAACAGGTGGCATCTGGTCCTTGCCAAGCATAACTATAAACCACAGAAAGACTCTGAAAGGGGGCAGGAAGGTGGCAAGCTGTTTGGGATCTCACAGGGCAGGGGTCTTATGCCCCCTCACCCAATAGAGGGGGCCACCCAGACATGAGGTGGGGGTGGCTGAGTGGTGGAATCCCACTACACCCTGTCCTCCCCAATAGCAAGGTCTGGAGAAAACCCTTCTGCCCCTCAGGTATCAGAACAGAGACCAGTGGGAGCCCCAACAACACCAGACAAAACAAGGGGGCCAAAATAACATTGAAAGGCTCTGATGATTTCACTGCCATGAGAACCACAGCCCACAAGACAGGCCAGGTCCACATGCTAAACCTAATTGGGTGACTAGCTATTAAAATCATAGATTTGAACAGGACTGAGAGTCACCTTATATAAGAGGCAAAATGTGTAGGACACAATAAACGTTACTAAGAACCAGGAGAATCACAACTTGAATAAGACAGTCAAATGATGCTTACACAAAGATTAAACAGTAGTTAGAATTATCAGACAAGTTTTAAGGCTGTCATAAAAATGCTACAAGTAGAGTAATGCTACAACAATCTATTGATCATTCTATTAAAGCAAATGAAGAACAGAAATTCTCAGCAAAGAAATAGAAGTTATTTAAAAAAAAAAGAACTGAAGAAAAATATAGCATTGGCAAATAAGAGAAATTCTGAAAAACATAAAAACTTACCAGATGATCTCAATAGTAAAGAAGACATCACAGAGGCTAGAAATCGATGGATTTGGCAATGGATTAATAGAAGTAATCAGTCTGAACAACAGAGGAAAGAGGCCTAAGGGATTTACGGGACAAGAACAAAGGCTTGAACATTCATATAGAATGAGTTTCAGGAGCAGAAAAAGAGAGAAGAATTGAAAGAATGTTTAAACAAATATTGGGTAAAAATTTCTTAAATTTGGTGAAAGATACAAATCTACACATCCAAGAAGTTGAACAAATCTCAAGTAGGATAAACCCAAATAAATTTATTCCGAGAATATATTATGAATAAACCTTCAAAATAAAAGGCAGAGAAAAAAATGATGAAAGAAACCATAGGGAAATGATACACTACCTACAGGGGTTCACCAATGTGGGGGAAAGTGAGTTTCTTGTCTAAAACCACAAAGGCCAAAAGAGGAGCATATTTTTCATGTGCTGAAAGAAAAGAATTGTCAAACACAAATTCTAAATCCAGTGAAACTACTCTTCAGTAATAAATGGAAAATAGAAGACATTCTCAGATGAAGGAAAAGAAAATGGGTATGTTGCTAGCAGACCTACCCCTAAAGATTTTCTAAGATACGTTCTTCAATTTGAAAAAAAATAATAAAAGAATCTTGGAGCATGAAGAAAAAAGTAAGAACAATGAAGTGAGTGGAAATTTGTGTACATAAACAAGACTGCCATTTTCCTCATGAGTTTTATAATGATATTTGATTATCTAAGCAATAAATATAACACCATCTAATACTGAAAAACATGATAACAAAAGTGAGTAAGGAGACCTCAATGGAAGTAAGGTTTCCACACTTCACTTGAAATAATAAAATGTTGATGCCAGTATATTGTAACAAGTCACATATGTCTTCTATTTAACACTCAGAGCAAGCACTTTGAAAACTATACAAAGAGGTACACTCAAAAACACTGTAAATCAAGATAAATCTCTATAAAGCATTGAAGAAACCAAGAGCAAGGCAAGAAACAGGAAAATGAACCAGAGTAAACAAACAGAAAACTGATATCAAAGCAACAGATTTAAGTGTCAACACATCAATAAGTACCTTAAATATAAATGATTTAAATACACCAATCTAAGATAGAGATTAACAGACTGGGAAAAAAAACAAAACAATACAAACAGTAAGAAAACAACAACAGGATCCAACTAAGACTATATGTTGTTTACAAGAAACTTTCATCCAATTCAACAACATAGGTAGATTGAAAGTAAAAAGACAAAAATAAGTATGCCATGCAAATACTAGTTAACAACAACAACAACAACAAAAAACAGGAATGGCTTTATTAATATCTGATGAAGTAGACTTCAAAGCTGAGAAAATTACTAGAGGCAAAGAGGAACATTATGTAACTATAAAGGAATCAAGCCATTGGGGAGATAAAATGATCCTGAATGTGTACACGTCAAACAGCAGAGCCTCAAAATACACTAAAATTGATAGAACTAAATAGAGAAACTGACAAATCAACAACTGTAGTTGGCATCTTCAACACACGCACTCAGCAACTGATGGAACTGCAAGCAAAATGAGCAAGACCTGAACAACACAATCAACACATTGAAAAGATAATCTCCAGGACCAGACGGTTAGAAGAGAATGGAGTACTTCCAGAATTATTTTATGAGGCCAGTGTCACCCTGATAATAAAATGAGTCAAATATAGTACAGAAAGAGAGAAAGAGAGAAACTACAGAACTATTCCTGTCATGAACACCAAACTCTTCAACAACGTATTAGCACCCAAATCTAACAATATCTTATAAGTATTATACACCATAGCCTAGAGGTCTTTATTTTAAGTATGCAAGACAACATTTGAAAATCGAGCATTATTATCTATCATAGCAGTAAACAAAAGAGGAAAAATCATCTGATCATATCAATGACGCAGAAAAAAGCATTTGGCAGAATTTAACACTCATTCATGATAAAAACTCTCAAAAAATAAGATTAGAGGGGAATTTTCTTAGCTTGATAAAGTACATTTGTAAAACATCTCAGCTAACATTGCACTTAATGATGAAGAGCTTACTGATTTTTCTGTAAAATTCAGAACAGGCAAGGATTTCCACTCTCACCACTGTTATTCAACAGAGTAAGTACTAGAAGGTCTAGGCTGTGTAATAAGGATTAAAAAAAAAAGGAAATAAAGACACCCAGATCAAAAAGGGAGAAATAAAAGTATCTCTATTACAGATGACATGATTGTCCACATAGAAATCCCAAGGAATCCACCGAAATACTCCTAGAAATAATAAGTGGTTTCAATAAGGTTGCAGGACACATGATCAACACAAAAATCAATTGTGTATATATACATATATATATACACAAATGATGGTAAATCATGGTAAATCCATGCTGCTTCTGCAACAGTCTGGAAAGTTTCACTGTGGACT
The DNA here is from genome assembly GCF_000696425.1 of Galeopterus variegatus. NCBI lineage: Eukaryota > Metazoa > Chordata > Mammalia > Dermoptera > Cynocephalidae > Galeopterus > Galeopterus variegatus. The sequence goes on along the minus strand of NW_007729227.1, from coordinate 219,096 downwards.
TGCTAAACTGTCTTTCTGTCTAAATTTTTTATCATAATGTCCACTCAAAATATATGCTTACCTTAAATGTTTTATTTGATTTGCACCTCCAGGTCTTGTAATATCAGTTACAGTGTGCATGAGAGGGGACTAAAGAGAAGGGAGAATCTTGTAAACAGCACAATGCATACTGATCTCCAGGTCAGCCAATGGCTTTGATATTTTTATCATGAATATATTCCCAAGAGCTGGAGTTTGTCTGAGTGTGTTAGGAAAGTCCTATTTCTCACCTGCAAGCCTGAGTTGTGGAAGTTGGAGTGCGTTCCCTTTACCAGCCCTGTACTGCAGACTGCTGGGGTCCAATTCTCTAGTTTCCCTCAAGACAAGAGGGCCCCAAGGTCTGAGGCCTGCTGCCTTCTGCTTTTGGCAGCTGCACCTTGAGCAGGACTTTTCCCATTGTAATGTCTCCATGGACCTGGACCATGGGAGACCTTGTGATGTTAACACAGGTCTTTCCCTTGGTGAGGTGCACTCAGACTAGTCCAGTCCTATTTTCCTCATCCGCATTCTCTAGCAGCTTTCTCAAAACACTGACAAAGGAGAAGATATTTCAGGGGTTGGGAGGGACTTAATAGGTTTGAATTTGAAGTGCATTGGGGCATCTTAGGAGACATGTCTAGTGAGGGTTGGAAGTAGAGACTGAGGGTTCTTTAGGTCACAGGTGAGCTTGTACAAAGATATAATTTTGCTCAAGGAATGTGTGTATGAAGAGAGAAGCAGATAAAACCTCAGGCAACAATAAGACAAAGGGGTAGAGGAAAAGGAGGGGGCGTTCTGAATTTGATGGAGAAAGAATACTCAGTAGGATGAAACCCGGGAGAGGTGCTGAGGTCTGAATTAAGGGGATTGTGTTGCACTAGGTTCCTAGGGCTGCTGTTCCATTTGCACCCCAAGTGGGTGTACTTCAATTCTGACACTAACTTCCTGTAGTTAGCATAGACCCCACAGGTTAAGGGACTCAGTCTCACTAGACTGCCCTCACTTCCAGTACCAGCCAC